>NW_004797821.1:5727-7626 GCF_000002075.1 Aplysia californica
CACACACACACACACACACGCACACACACACAAACACACACACAAACACATACACACACACACTCACCCACACATTGCACATGCATACGCATAGATCTAGTTACTGAATCCCAATTGATTTCCACAATTCAGTTTTCCCAGTCCAGAGAACCCGTTTTCTTGTTCATCTTCTCTCCATTCCTCACTCATAAACAAAACAACATTCAAACGAAACAAGAAAACCCTAAACCAATAAGTGAAATTATAATATGGTGATCGTCTCGTTCTAGAAACATAAACTATTCATTGGACAGAACACCTTGAGATATCACTCAGAATTAATCACTCAGGTATCAGAGAGAAACACGTGAATGAAAACACAAATACAAACACACAAACACAAAACTGACTTACATGAAACTGAAAAATCTGTCTCCGTCTATCTATCCTGTTCGTGATGTCATGACACTGTCACAGTCACTGTCACTGCCACTGCCACTGACACACGCCACCTCCAACACACCAAATGACAGCAGATCTCACTCCCTTCCTCGTCGGTGACAAGAACAAAATTAGATGTACACGGTTTCTGACACAATATTTACACTTCTACCACACTCGTGCTGTGTAACTTTTAAAATGTAAACAAATCCTATGTCACGGTCTCGTTTCGATCTAGAACGTTAGCGTTGACTCTTCACACTGCGAAATTTCATTTACATCTCACTGTGGGAAGAAAAGAGATCATTCTGTGCCTACGTTGGACGCACATTGAGTCCATTCGAAATTCCAGCGAGAAAGAAACAGATTCCCACATTATTCTCACACCCCGCGACATACGAAGAAGGGAGTTAACGTACTCCGAACAGCCCGGAGACGTCTTAACAACACACATTATAAGAAGCACACACACTCTCTCTCTCTCTCTCTCTCTCTCACACACACACACACACACAATCCTTCTTTACCCCATCACCCTTCTTTTCTTTCTCTCTTCCTCCCGTCTCTCTCTTTCTCTCACCATAGCCCGTACCTCCTCCCCCTCACACCGACACACACACACACACACACACGCCTTCGACCCTGGAATCTAGCACGTTGAGGCGTACAGGAACAAAAAGAAAAGAAAGAAGAGAACCAGAAACATGAAGAAAAATCGCCAACCGCCGCCTTTCCTTCTGTTGTAAGACCAAACCTGAGGGCTTAACCGAGCCATCCACTCACAAATTCCTACTCATCTTTATCCCTAACTCGCCCGCCAGTGCCGCGCCAGTCTCAGGTCGAGATTTGGAAGGTAGAGATGAGCCCGCTTTACCGTACAGTACCGTCGTTTTTTTTCTTTTTCTTTTTTTCTTTTCCTTCGCTTGTTTCTCGTGAGAGGAAAGAAAAATCTACGGGGTTGAAATAAATGCTGTCTGGATTAAGAGCAGTCATGAAAATTTCTTTCCACAGTTTCGCTGATAACACGAGCAGGCGTCGGACGCAACTAGCTAATTACTCAACAGTTCCACATCTTTGGCAACCCAGGGACGAGGTTTTGATGTCATACCCCGACCCGTTATGCGCCTCTTGGAGAAGGAAATGTGACGTTTACAACATCCCCGTGTCTTACGGAACGAGATGTTTTCAAGTAAATCAAGGCTGTTACATTTTTGTTTTGCGAGATGAGGTTGTTTGTTTGGGTTAAAGAGCACGGGATCGACATGATGGCGTTCATAAAATGTTGGGACTAGTGTACTGAAACAAATAAAAAGTTAATGGAGGAGTCCCAACTAAAAAGAAACTGTTTGTGTACATGCATTTTCGAGTTTGATCCTGTGAATTCTGTGATCGTAGTCCTTGTGTCAGAGGTAACAATAATGATGTTGATCACGATGATGTAATAATAATTATGATAACAATAATGATAATAATAATAAT
>NW_004797821.1:7726-12719 GCF_000002075.1 Aplysia californica
TAGTAGTAGTAGTAGTAGTAGTAGTAGTAGTAGTAGTAGTAGTAGTAGTAGTAATACTCCAAATCACGATCCTCCCTCTGAAGATTTAGTGGACAAAGTTTTTCCAAATCCAGCTTGTTAACCTTTTTTGTAGCGGCACTCTCATTCCACACATTTAAGATGCAAAAATTTTCGTCTCGCCCACCAATATCAAATATTATGTATTTCTACGAGGGGTATTAATTGAACAAATCTACAAGGGCATTAATTAAACAATACCTCTCATTACCATCCCAGCAAAACTACCCAATCTCCCATTAAAGGCAATCCCTGATTGAGATCGAAGTGAGAATGTGTTTTTGTAGATTTTATGTGGTACTTTTAATCAGCGTCTCTAATAAGTCGTTATTTTAAAAAGAAGTAGTAACGACAGGAGTGGGTCCGGTAGTCGAGGAGTTTGCTGAAAATTTCTTCTTCCTTCCATGCTTGTATCTATTTGTCGCAGCCTAAATATAAGTATTTTTCTCAGACGAACTCATAGTCATAGATCTAGCAGGAGATTCTGTTCAAAATTTATGACACCTTCTTAAAGATCTTTTTTTTAAAAACAGCAAATTGTGACTCTGCCAAAGTATTCAGCCATATCGCTTGTTTCATTGGATAAAAGGAATTTCCCCAATCCCCTTCACATTCCTAATATTTCCTTTCGACTTTTCAATTCAGGCACATTTCTTCGACGAGCGAGACTTCCAGAAGAAAGTTCTTGTTGTGATCCAGAGAAAAGCAGAGGAAGTGCTGGCTACTGATGACGTCACCAACTTGTGCGAGGAATGCCTCACCACGATTGTCCAATCAGATCAACTTATGACGAAAGTAAGGCATCCACGCGAAACTGGTTGGGCTTTGAACAACTTCATTAAAGACATTCAACATAATATGTCCGTTGCTAGCCAAATTAGATCAGCTAGCGTAAGAATAATAATTATAATCTACTTTGGATTGAATTCTTTTCAGGTGCTTTTGTTGTTGTTGTTGTTGCTGTTGTTGTTGTTGTTGTTGTTGTTTGCCACCACAAAGGAAAAATGTCTCTCCTACAGCGTCGTGTCATGTCCAATCATCAAAACAGACAATACCGAAAAGTATTTTTTTTAAACTATCGTACATTTCAAACGTGAACACCCCCCTCCCCCAGAGCAGTGCTACTGACAGTGTAATGTCTTTAGGCCATTTCCAAAGGGGGGATATTAACACGTTATTATGCACAATAGAATTGTAAAAGGTCTGATTTATCAATGTCATGCTCATACTGTGCCGGAACAACATAAAGGGAACTGCTGCTTTATCTTTCATCGTGCTTACTATCGTCATTTTTCCTGTACTTCTTTTGTATGTTTGTCACTCTCTTGTGAACTGCTATTTCCGGGGTGCCTTGATGGTCGAAGCAGACTTCGTGCTGTTGAGGCTAGAGAGGTGTTCAGAGTAAACCTGATTCCCCGTTTGGACTTCTCTGTTGACACCCACCCCTTGGCGCTCATTTGACACAATGCAGTTGCGAACGCTGTAAAACCTTACTAAAACTAAACTAAAACTTGAACAAAACAAACTATAAGCAAACACGGAGGCAGAAACTTCAGGATTAAACTCAACAATTAACGATTTTCGGGTGCACCCATAGGGAAAAGATGTAAAGTCGGTGTTACTGATGCTATTGACAGGAAGAAAGATATGCCTGACATCTAGACCAGACTTTCCTACTTCGATTTTATATTATATCATCCATCGCACATTGTAAATCATAATCATCATAACTATAACATAAATGTTAAACCGTTTTTACTCTTTTACTTCTTCCACAATTCGTCTGTTTTTCTTTGCTCGGTGTCGATACGCATCATGTCGATAAGTTTCTCTTTAATAAGAGTTTTTAAAAACAAGAGCATCATAATTGACCTGATTCGTGAATATTGTCGTACCCCCGACTCTAATTTTTTTTTTATCCAAAAAAACCCCCAGACAGACAGACAGACAGACAGGCAGACAGACAAACAAACAAATAACAGCACATTATTATCATCTATTTAAGATAAGCACCGTGCCTACTACCCTCTCCCCTCCTCAAACCCTTTTTTTAAATTCTTGTATTAATCTTTTCAAGGAGGAGCTGGTGCTGTCAGCCTGCAAACGCTGGGCGGAGTCCGAGTGTCAGAGGCGGGGCCTGTGTGTCAGTGACGAGAACTGTCGGATCATGTTGGGAAACACTCTCTATATGGTGGGTACTTCGCTGCCTGACCACGTGACCGTCTGGGGTCGTTGATGGGGATCGAATGCATTCTTACACAGACTTCAACATAAGTTAAGGACCACCTCGATACAGACAGTCAAGATTTTTCTAAAATCCGAAAAAAAAGGCAGCAAGGAATGTTTCAAAATGTTTTGCTCTGAAAGTGTTTATAGCTTACCAATGCTTCCTAAAGTGACAAAACCACCACGTGCAGCTAGGAAATCCTTGGGGAATTTCAGCCAAATTTACGACTTCAAGGACATTCCTCAGTTAAAATGTCTGGTGCATGTCATAAACGGACGTATTGTCTTGAACTGTGCTCACTTTGGTGGCAAAAGTTGCCGTTTGCGCAAAAATCCAGTATCGCATCAACATGCCACCAAGACGGAAGCTGAGAGACTTTGATTGTGCCAGAGCTATGGCATGGCTGCAGGATGGAGTTGGATCCCGAGAAGTTGCCAGAAGGCTTGCAATGTCACACTCTGTCATTGTCCGCTTGAGGCAGCACCATCAAGCCATTGGATCAGTCCAAGAACGCCCACGTGCATGTCGACTCAAGAAGACCACTCAGAGTGTTTATAAGTGGTCCTTAACTTATGTTGAAGTCTGTAACTTAAACCGCGTGCCCATTGGAACAATCGGGTCGGGTCACGTCGGGTTGGATTGCTAGCCAGATGAGAGCGCAAAGCGGCTATCGTGGCACAAACCGATCGCCCGACTCGTCGTTTCAAAAAACTTACGCGTTTCTTTACACCCAACGAGTTGGGCGATCGACGCCCTCCCGTCTGCAACGGGCACCCGGATTTCCATTGGTCAAATGGAGCCGAGATGCATGATCAGATCAGATCAGATCGGGTACATGTTATAGCTCTGGCTTGTATCAATTAGGGATTTTTATAAAATAGAACTCTGCTTTAATTCATCAAATTAGACCCAGAAGTCCATTGCAGTCTATAATTGGTGCATTCCGCGAGCAAACAATTGAAGACCTGATTCTGCATTGTCATTTGACGAGTGGTAGCACTTTGATTGTCTCTGTTCATTCCCACGATATTGATCACTTGTACCCACCCCGTCATGATATAACAAATCAAACTTCTTAGTTTTGGAGGATCGGATCAAATCGTAACAAAATGGTAGCTTTTGCTTAATCAACCCGTAACTCTTTTTTCACAACCCCAAACGTTTTCTGCAAATATTGACAGACAAAGAGATCAATTGTTTATTTGTATACCTTATATAGTTTATATAGGGTGAGCACACCCCCCCCCCCCCGCCCCGCCCCCGGGCCGCCCCGGACAAACTATAGGTATAGGCTAACCACCAAAACATATTGATATGGCCAATGACACAGTCCTGCGCCGATATAAAAGTAAAAGCTGAAGGAATACGTAAATTGATCCTTTTCGCGTGCCCAAAGCAAAATGAATGAATCTGTTAGACCGTCAACTAAAATAGTAGTCAGAACGGTACGGTGATAGATCTTCAACAAAACCAGAAACATCTCGATATAGATATGCACACACATACATATGTATTTGCTTTACGGCCAATACATTTTAATGGTGTATTTCTATACTTCCTTTTTACTACAGATTCGCTTTCCGCTGCTTGAGCCCAGCATTTTCGTGAAAGAGATAGTGTCAGGTTCGTTGCTTTCAGAGGAGGAGAAAGTGGACGTGATGGGTCGATACATTGTCGCGTCCAGGTGGGTCACGTGGTCCGATTATGTCAGAGCTATTCTGTGTAGGCCTACTGTGTTTTCGTTATTTCCTGCTAGTTAAATAAAGTAAGGTGTGAGGTGCCAAATTGTCACGTTAATTTTGGATGTATATAAGTTGTATAAGTTTTCGTGTTTTTATTTTGTCTCCCAATTCATATACAAATCTTTCTATTTTGGTTGCATGTATTATTGTAAACTCAATGCATTATAAGAATGCATAATTATAATGATATAGTCTATATATTTGTATATATTATTATATATTATTATCCTATATTATATTCCTCGCAATTTACCTATTTGCACAATCTTCAGATTTCGCTGGGCGTTTTAACAATCGTATAATTGTGCGGCCATCTTGCGCTGCGTGTTTAAACGATGGTATAATTGCGCGGCAATCTGAAGATTGCGTTAATATTTTTTAATTTTAAAATATTTCATACACTTTGATTTTAATTTTCATATTTTTACACTTTTGAAAATATATATGAATGTTCCTTGATGTGAGTAAAAGAATAAATAAAATGGAAGTGAATTTTTAAAATTTGTTTTAAGAATATAAAAAAATTAAAAGTACTGTGTGAGTTTGATACCTAGCATTGTATCGCTCTTGTGAGCTCTTCAGTTTTATTTGCTAATTTTAATTTCAATTTTAATATTCGTATTTTTTCACTTTTGAAAATGTATGTGAATGTTCCTAGATGTGAGTAAAAGAATAAAGATGGAAGTGTAATTTTTTTTTAATATTTTAAAAATATAAACTATAAATTCAATCTTCAGTGTGCCGTACAATTATACCATCATTAAAACATGTAGCGCAATCTTAAGATGGCCGCGCATTTATATGATCGTTAACATAATCTTAAGATTGCGCACATTGGAAAATTGCACGGAACATATAATCTATAAACAATGTTATGTTTTTGAAAGTCCGTCACTTTTACCGCCTAAAACTTGGGAACCACTTAGCTTTCGAATTTGACCAAACCACCCAATAAGCAAGTGTGCCC
>NW_004797821.1:13207-14263 GCF_000002075.1 Aplysia californica
CCCCTTTTCCCCTCCCCTCCTAATTTTTTTTTTTCAAATGAAAACAAAAACACTCTTGAATTCGCCTTACGGCAGTCTTAAGCCTGAGATCAGAACCGATTTGAAACTCAGAAGGGAATGAATGGTTTGCTTTCTTCATTTTGATCAATCCTGCCTAAGACGGCGACCTGTGTTATACGGTCGCTTTTCTCCTTGACAATGGGTGGCCGTTTCACACAGGTTTTGACTATATTATAATATATGTGTGTGTCTACATGTATATATATATATTTAAAATCATTCATGTTCTTTGCTGAGGAATACCCATGCTTCTTCATTCACTTAGCCAACAGAGGGAGTGGGGGGGGGGGGCCGGGGCAGGGGGGGGGTTTGGCGTGTGTTTGTATGTGTGTATATGTGTGTGTATGTGTGTATGTGTGTGTGTGTGTGTGTGTGTATAGTCGAACCTGCCATGACAGGGCACCTGTACAAATGGCCACTTTCCACCCCTCCCCCCCCCCACCCCCCTTTGAGGTTTTCTTTCCTATAACTTAACCGTGTAAAACGGTCACCTGTCCAACACAGCCATGGCCACCTTATTGCATTAACCCACGGTAAAATTTACACGCCTGAGGCTAACACAGCCGGGCCAGGTCTCGCAACGCCCGATGCTTTGTCACAAATTTTGACGCAGTGGACAGGCGTCATAATCCATTCACCTGTCGATATTGTTAGTCCTTCCAATGAATGCTTACCCAAGTTGACCAAAGGGTAAAAATATATTTCAACTGCTGATGAGGGAAACCTGTGATCCGTCATAACCTATAAGCATATATACCTAATCTGTAACGAAGTAAAAATGGGCGTTAGCGTAAACTTGCGAAAGAAGCGTCGCTGGTTCTCCGAGTGGTGGTACTACCCAGTGTTTGTTTTACCATGACACTCTGTCGTCATTGTCTTACATATTTCGTTTATTTTACTCTTTCACAAAATCAGCAACAGAACAACCAAAAAAAAAAATAATAAACAAAAAACAATCAACAAAACAACAACGAAGAACCCCTTCTTACACCCCCC
>NW_004797821.1:14430-42802 GCF_000002075.1 Aplysia californica
GGGGTACCGTTACAAAAATAAAAACGGAGGCTTTGCGTCTTTGGTCTTGCCTTTCTTTTCATAAGGTCTTAAGTCTTAAACATACCATTCCATTGAATCAAGGTTGGTCCACCACCGGTACCATAAGTGAAGTGTCCTACGTGTATTTATTTTTTCATGTGAAACGAAGAATAACAGCTGTTCCCATCCACCAGGGAGGGTACGTTCTTCAATTCCAACCTGAGAACGAAACAACGTCACATCCGAGTGCATCGTTTCCAAGGGAAAAAAGAATACGCCTTCAATAACCGTTCTGGAAGTAATGCCATCAGTTTTGAGGTAAAGCTGATGTGAAATTAAGCAGTGTGTCATGAGATTGATTATTATAAGATTGGGTGCGTTGTGGGGTTAGGTTAGTGGCGTTATGAAATCAATTAACGCTCTTTGTTTTAATCGCGTCAATATAACATTACACCTTCTTTGTGATATGGTCATTGAATACGTACCATCTCTGCCTATAAGTAAGATTGAACAATAAAAGACTGTTAAAACCTGTCCAAAGTAGTAAAAGTAAGAGACTTGGATGGGGGTGTCACACGCGAATGAAATGCATTGATTAAAGAATCTATGTCTCTCTGTTCACATTCATAGTTAGTATTGCTAATGAAATAATTAAATGAAAAATACGAGGAAGATCTCAGACATAAATGGGGTTTTAAATCACATGTATGCGAACTGGCTATTTTCCTAGATAAATTTGGACTGAAATTACAAGACATGCACAATGCATAAAATTATTTCGTTGAAAGCGAGTCTAGGATAGGTTAACACAAGTGTTACCTCGTGCACCGCCTTGGTATATGTTGTACCCTCTAGTTATGCATCCATGAACTGAGGTGCTGTCGGTACCATTTGCCTGGTGCGTCAGTTCAACTGCCACATGCCTTCGTTCATCTACAAAACCGAAGCTGATTTATGTAATCTACGGTTAAAGTTATTTAAAGTTTAAAGATGGGGCCATTCATTTTTGTACCGTTCCATATGTAGAACTATTTAAGATATGATCTGAGTTGTCAGAAAATTTGTAATGCTGCAAAATTGGAAAACAAAATTGTCAGTATGCAAACATGATATATGTATAGCCACCCACATAGTAAGTAGTTAAGAAGCTAAGTTTCATTAAGAGGACAGGTAGTTTGGATTTAAACTACGACATCTGTCGGCCCACGTGTCCTAATGTATAATACATGTACAGAATCGTGTTGTCATCTTATTCTGATCCAGTCATGAAGTGTTTCTGGTCTTTGCAATTCCCAGGTGAGCAAAGATGTCTACGTGGAAGGCTTCATTATTTTCGGCACATGCAGGACAGGAGAGCACGAACTTGAGGTCAAGGGTTTCATCCTTGACCCCGCAGACAAGGTCATGTGCTCTGTGGAAACATCTGTCGTTACTTCCGGGAAAAAAGACTCGTATGACGTCATATTTGATGAGTCTGCGAGAGTACACCAAGGCACAATGTACACCCTGGTTGTAGATATTAAAGGGTCTCACACTTTCGCCGGGGAAGGAGGCCGAATGGCAGCGTTAAGCAATGACGTCATTTTCACCTTTACTCATTCGGAGAAGTCCCTGACTGGGACAACTGTGAGTCATGGTCAGCTGCCAGGTCTGATCTGCTCTCTGTGAGACGTAGCGTGACAGAGTGACAAAAAGTATCGCTTATACGTATATGTATGTAAATGTACATTGTTGGGTAATTCTCCCGAAAACCTGGATTTTCTGTAAATTGGGCAGTAAATCTTAGATTTCAGCCAAACTTTTTGAAATCGTAGTAGGTACAACTTTGATGTTTAGCTTTTATACTCACAGAGAGTCACAGAGCTATATCTTGTTTGGTTTCTTTAGAAACTGAAATATAAAGTGAGATGAGTGTGCTGTGGTCTCAAACGTTACAGGACGAAGCAATAGCGGTGAAAAATGAAAAATGTCGAAATAGCAGAAAAGCAAACCAGTACTTTCTTTTAGGAAAGTTCTATAGAAAGCCTATGTAATTTAGTTTAGCCATGTAGGAACAAAACAGATCAATGTTATAGGCTACAAGAGTAAGAAAACAGGGTTTCTGTCGAAAACGTTTCCAGACAATGGAGAAAAAGAATCACGTATAAAATGTAAATCAATCTTACTTTTTAACCCCTTCTCAGAGTCAGTAATTAAGGCATGATCATAAATAGAGCTACATGCATTGCCTGGACAGAACTGTGTACATATGTCCTGGAACGCTTGTGATGTTTTAGACGTCGGTGGCCTAGTGGTTAGGCTCTCGGACTCGCAACCGTAAGGTCGTGGGTTCGAATCCCGTCAAGGGTCCGACGTTGTGTCCTTGGGAAAGGCACTTTACACGAATT
This sequence comes from Aplysia californica, assembly GCF_000002075.1. Classification (NCBI taxonomy): domain Eukaryota; kingdom Metazoa; phylum Mollusca; class Gastropoda; order Aplysiida; family Aplysiidae; genus Aplysia; species Aplysia californica. The sequence goes on from NW_004797821.1 coordinate 16,818, forward strand.
TTCCTCACTTCACCCAGGTGGGAATGGGTACCCGGCTACAGACAGCGAAAGATCTTGTCAGTTTGTTAGTGTTTGAGCGCTTAATCGGATGCTCGCACTGTATGCTTCCCGGGAAGCTGAGAATGTTTCGGAGTGTTCTATGGTCTGCTGGGGTAATAATATAGTGTAAAGCGCATAGAGCCTGCTGCTGAGCGGGGATATGCGCTATACAAATGCTATCTATTATTATTATTATTAGACACCCATGTCAAAACTCATTTTCTCCACTTATTAATCTACATATTATGTTAGTAATTTCTATCTGCACAAAACAGATCCAGTTCAAATCGTTACTTATTTACTTGCTTACTTACTTACTTACTAATTTGCTTACTTACTTGGCTACTTGTTTGGCTACTTGCTTACTTATTTACTTGCTAATTACCTGCTTACTAGCTTACTTATTTACTTACTCACTCTCTCCCCATATCACTCATGTACATAGGGCGGGAGGCAGTCGACTCCACACTTGTCATTCTGTCCTTGGCCACGCTTTCCAATTTCGGCCCATCCACGCCTGGGGTGGCTTTATAGTGCCTCTATGGCTTCTAGTTGGTCTTCGTCTTTTTCTTTTTCCAGTTGGTCTCCAATACCATTTCTAATAAGGCAATCTTGTCTTTTGCATTCTTAGAAATTGCCATAAATATCTCCATTTCCTCCTTTTTATGGTCGTGTTGATATATCTTCAAGAATCTATTCCAGTTCTTTCCAACATTCCGATTTATTAACCCCCAAAAAATTCGTAACCGTCTTCGTTACTTACGAAATTCAACTCGTTGTCCACTTTCCCTTTCCTACTTTCGAAACAACGAATATTATTAAAATCAAAACCGATCTCCCCTTTCTTTGATGGGTTTTGCCATTTTACCAAAAATATCTCGTAATTTGCACTCAAAATAGTGATAGTTGTTAAATGTGCCAGCTCAAGTTTTCAGGAGAATTGCCCGTTTTACAATAATTATAGCCCCCTTCTATATTTTTACTTTTCCTTCCTCTTGCGTCGTTAGTAGTTGAGGGGGCGGTGCAAGAACATTTTAGTCAAGGGCTAAGTGGGTGGCATCTCCGCTTGGGCTACTGCTTGATTTATATTTTTTAATTGCATTTGTATTTTTTGTAAAAATATTTTTTTCGATTTTATTTTATTCGTTTGGAGGGGGGGGGGGGGTGGGCATGCTCATCTGGAGACCGACCCACTTGTTATTTTGGTGTTCAGTGTGCTCCCATGACTGGTTTTGGTTTCATCTTTGGTAATTCACACGCAGTTTTGTTCTATGTGCAGTCATATTGCTGATGACTACTTTCATGATATTGTATTTCTGTTTTGGCTTTGTTGACTCTCATCTGGTATTTTTGGTATTTTTTCGAGTATGATTTGTAGTTGTGGATTTTTGCATACGGTTGATGTTTCAAACATGGGTTCATTTGTACTGGTGTTGTCGTTGCATGTACTGTCAAACCTCGTTGTGCCACCCCCAGCTATACCGTCAGTGTTTTGTTTTGTTTTTTGTTTGTTTTTTGGGGGGGAGCGGGGGTTGTTGTTGTTTTTTGGCCAGTGTACGAAGAGGGGGCAAATATTACACAGGTATAAACGTAGTGACTGCGCCTTCACACTGCCATCCGCCAAATGTCTGAGTTGCACTCTGTACATGTACAGCCTTTGTTTAACTACATTTTAATGTAAATTTGCCTCGCCATATTATTGCCAGCCAACTGACCGCCAGAGGTACACACTGCACCCAACACACCTAAAACTACAAGGTTTGCAACTTGACTACTTGATAATGTGTCTTCCACGAAAAAGACATAAGCTCAGTAGTAGTAGAGATCAGATAGAAAGAGAGAACATTGTCGGCTCTGAATACGTGGTGGATGTACATGTACGCCCTACATTGTACCGTTGCATGTATTATATCACCGACAAATAGACAATTCAAACACAGCTTGCACAGCAGAATCGACGGACGGTACGGCAAAACAAACAACAGAGGAACCCTGTCGAACCGCCAGCCTCAATGTTCCACCAACTTCATGCTCGTCACACGGGTGGTGATTTAACGATGTTTGAATGTTGTTGTTTTCTTCTCTGGTGGCTCTCTCCGTATTTATTAATCTGGAGAGACGTGACCACATCCCACTGTCTAAGGCATATAATCGCTGAGTAGATGAGAATTGGTGTTCGTATAAATCTTACGGCACAAATACTATTTTCATAAAGCACCATGGTGTGTTTTTAAAAAAGAGTTGGCCTTTCCTTTCACTCCATCTCCAGCACTTTCCACGGGAGGCATCTGTTTACGCTGCCGAAAGACTTTTCTTGGTCCACAAAAACCACTATATTTTGTTCCTTGAGTTTGATTCCTGTTTCTCTCATCTTTTTATTTTCCAACATAGATCTAGCTCTACTTATGTATTCAACTTATCTGTCCCCGTGGTTTTATGCACCCCGCCTAATTTAGCAAAATCTGATTATTTTTTGCATAATTTCTGATTACTTTCCTATATCATTCTTTGTAAAAAAAAATTAACAGAATCGCATAATTACACATTTTTGGGCTCGGTTGGCATAATTTCAAAATTTTTCTTGCTTAAAACGGCGGGGACAGACTTAATCTTATACCAATGAAAATGAAAAGGTGACATCTGCATCTTCTACTTTCCTTAATCCAAAATGGAATTCGATCATTTGGATTTCCCTGGTCGGTCTGCATTCTTGTGTGTGTGGGTATACAGAGAGAGAGAGAGAGATAAGGAGAGATGAGGAGAGACAGACAGACAGACAGACAGACAGGCAGAAAGACAGACAGACAGACAAACAGACAGAAAGTGTGACACAGACAGAAAGTGTGACGATGATAAATGGTGACATTTTATGCATGTAAAAAGCTCCAGGACGCGTTCTTTTCCTTCTCATTCTGCATATGATCAATAGTAATTAGTAATTGTTACTGTTACTAGTTACTGAATGAGTTTACGGCATGAAGATATTAGTAATAAATACTTCATTTTTGCTTCAATTCACGACGTAGTGGTGTTGCACTAACTTTGTACGCGCCTGCATGTCCATGTGTATGCGTGCGTGCGCGTGTGTTTGTAGGTGAGTGTGAAGCGCCAACCTTGAGTTTTGAGAGACAAGAAGCACAACGACACAATTGTCAATTATAATGGTTCTATAAAACTACAATATAAGCGTAGATCAAGCGCAGGGAACAAGACTTTAGTAATACTACTAATACAAACAGAAACAACAGAAGTAGGAGCTACTGGTGGCGCCCTCCAACGATTCACACTGACTGCTAGCTTTGTGCCTACACTGTACATATGTACTAAATTTTGATCATTGGATTATTAAAACACAGACGACTATTTTTTATACGTACACACGTACGTGTGTTGCAAAAAGAGGGTTTCAAGCGAATGTCTTTTAAACTATAAAGTATAATAAGCTACAGTAATGTGTACATGTATGTTTTTTGTCCAGACCACGAAATATTGTGTGAATTTTTTTTAAAATCGTTTTTCATATATAGGGAAAAAACAAAAATCTTCCTCCAGAGCACATTCATGAATCATTGCCATTTCTTTTAATGCAAGTCTTATAAATGAAGGAAACAGTGAGCACGAAGCATAAATGTTCATTAAGAGTAGAGTGGAGAGAGAGAGAGGGAGAGAGAGAGAGAGAGAGAGAGAGAGAGAGAGAGAGAGAGAGAGAGAGAGAGAGAGAGAGAGAGAGATGGTGTTAGAGGAGATAACTCTATCATACTCTATGGTGCGTCTTGTTCCTATGAAGGGAGGCAATGTCTACTTTACTTTGCATTGCAAGCAAGATGCTCGATTTGCGAACTGTGCAGATCATGCCCCCTCTTTCCTCAGAAATCACTGGTTTCTTTAACTAATTTGAGTCAGAGTGCACGAAGTCCTGAAGTTTCATGATACGTTTATTATGGGAAAATGTATATTTTCAAACTGTACAGGAAAGAGGTGTCTCCTCCATTGTAAAAAAAAAGATGGTATTTTTACATTTTTTGTGATACAATGAACAATGCAGCTGCAGCTGTCAGAAATAGAGCGCCTTTGAGGGAAGTTACATGCCTTCGCGGCATTGCACTACCCTTCAAAACGATGTGAAGAAAGCTCTTCAAGGTGATGTTGAATTGTGTCTCTCTAAACCATCGTAACGGTCAGGTCAATTACATCAAGTATACAGTAGAACAGGAGGCTGAATCGACGCAGTGCCTACATGACTACATGTTGAAATGTGCCTATGGTTTGACAACTGCTAACTGCAGAAAACTCGTGTATGAAGTCGCTGTTATTGCAAATCACCGAAAACTTTTCGTACCCATCATCGTGGGATGATGCAAAATCATCAATGTGCCGGAAAGGCATAGTGACCCAGGAGTCTCTGGAGATTAGATACTCAATCTTGACGAAACAGGAATCACAACAGTTCACAAAGTCCCAAAAGTCATCGGACCTTGTGGTGGCCTACTAAGCAGTTGGGTCAGAAAACATAAGCAGAGCATAGCGTGGTGTGTGAGTTCTCAACAAGAGCCACCTAGTTTTACTAGTTGGAGTTGTCAAAGAAAGAGACAAAGGTGATGTTGGGGTTGATTTTTTCAGAACAAAGGGCAAAAAGAGCCCACACTTAATTTGTAAAACCAATAGTGGAAGAAAGATATTTCTTCAGTCCATATTGACTCAATCAGAGCAATTTTACCCCCACCCACATTGTGAATTCAGAGGCACTATTGCAAGAACCATAGGTGACATCTATTTCTATAAAATTCTAGGTTGACTTTTGACACTTTGTAGGTCTCAATAGGTTAAATTCCATATTTGTGCCGTTGTGAGGAACATATTTTTTTACAGATGTCACCTGTGGCCCACTTCTCCCCATGGGGGGGTTTTCTCCCCACAGGGGGGGGGGGGGGGCAGTTCTCCCCACTTGTAATGTTGACTTCAGCATCCTACCATTTTCATACCATCTCTGTTGTACCTCTTGTTACTATACCGGTAACTGTTTTTTTAAGCATAATAGAAGTTGTTTAGATTGATATAAATTTTGTCCCGTTTTTTCAAAACTCCTCCCATGGTGGCCCACTTCTCCCCACTCTCCCACATGTGATGTATCAATAATGCACTTGTCTGGATGGCAAGCTAGCTGCAGCATGTTTTATACAATGAATAGCCATAGCCCCGTCAACCCATATTGCCTTGAACATTTATTTTTTGTAAAATGTATGAAATGTGCACAGTAGCAAGAACTACCAGTATCAAGCTCTATTCAGAAACCTATTTTAACGTCAGTGGCTGCCTTTTGTACTTCAGCACTCTATGCTCCACATTTCAATATATGTAGTGTAGACAAATTGTCCAAGACCACAGACGAAAAGGGTCATTCCTAACCCTGCTGGCCCAATCCTTCAATAATAAACAAACTAGATCTAGTCCACTTAGGGCAGTCAGTCATACTGCTGCAACATGTTGGATGTACACACACACACCCTAATCCAAGAACACATTCTACACTACAACTACAAAATTTGGTTTTAGTTTTAATATACAAGTGTTATGACACTTACAAAACAATTAGGTCATACAAGTGCCGATGATTAGAAGTGTTGAGTAAAAACAACCCCAAAAATGAGATTACAATTTAACCTTTAAGGATGACGATAGTTTAGAAAGGTGTGCGTGTGTGTTGGTAAGAAGAGTTATACAGCGCTCGCAACCTCAGCAAATAAGGGCTTACTCAGAAAACACTTTCGAACTGAAGAAATATGTAAATTTCTCTGCTCTATAATCATATACCATCCATCCTCTCAACAAAAATAATTTCTACAACTTATGACCGAGTTTCTTGGTGTCAGAAACAAGGCCTTCTGATCTAAGTGGCAAGTACCAACACTTGGAGCTCCCAGGAGCCGTGCTTGTCATTTTCGAAATGGACAGTTGGCAGAGGAAAAAATCCACAACATCCAAGTTCAGACCACTGGTTCAACCCAAACCAAGATTATCAAAAATAAATGCATCAAAAGACGACAAAGCCTTCTCAGACTTAACCCCCTCTGCCCTAAAAAAAAACCAACCCATCAGAAACAAAGTGTAACAACAGTGATAAGACTTGTACCAGCACAGAAAGAAAAAAAACATAAAACATCAAATAAAAGAAATTCACACCCAAAGTTACATTCTCTAATTGTTTATTGAATTCCCCATCTAGTTCCTGGGCCCAGAAGGAGGCTGTCCACGTCCAGAGAAGGTGGGAGCTGGGGGGGTCACTTGCAGGTTGGGCAGATTGGCGAAGTCCTGGCAACGAGGAAAAAAAAATTTGTAAGCTCATGGCATCTCGATCATTGAAAAAATAACACAATATAAAATCATTTGTTATCTACATTATAAGTGTACAGCAGGTGTGATAAATGAAATGCTTTGACATATATGGGGACCCAACAACTGGGCTTACAGCTATCAATACAATCCAGCCATAAACCTTGCATTTCCAAAAAGAATGACGTTTCCTGTGTTCTCATCATCAAAATCCAATAAAATCCCAAATATTCATGAACACCTCCAAAAAGAAACCTTGGACCCGACAAAGTAGCTAGCACAACGAACTTCAACAAAAGCTTAATTTGCCCACAACAATGTCTTTTCGCATAATTTTAAGCTGCAATGCCTTAAATTTTATTCTTGTCATTCAAGGTCCATATTATATTACAGAAAAACACTTTCACTTGAGAGCAAGTACCGTAGCCTATAGAGCTTGCATGGTGATTTTAAAACATTCAAGGTAGAAATTTACCCAATTTTGAAAGTGAAACACATATCTGACTTATAATACCCAAAACAGCCGTTGTGCCGCTAGATCAGGAAAGATGCCATTTGTCAAAACTTTAACCACGGTTTACCCATCCGAATAGCCTTCAAATAGGCCCACTAGTAGACGTTGGTTCAAAATGTGCGGCATTGTGGAGAAATCAGGCGCTCGACAAAATAATGGAAGTTGAAAAAACCAACATTTTTTGCAAACATTAAGCAACTTTTTTTTTAAAAATGTTTTGGTGTTTTTGTTGCTAAACACCGTTTGTGCCCATGACGCTGTGGACGAACTGTCACCATCTATTCACCTGTCGTTATTTTTTATCACTCAAATAAATTAGCATAAGTTGCTCTCAGTGTTTACCCAAGTTGACCAATCCGTAACAATAAATTTTCAACCCCTGATGAAGGAAGCATGCAATCCTTTAAAACATATAAGCCCCACCCACTGATCAAAAGTGAGATGAGCGGCCACAACAGACGTGTCAACGCGAACTCGCAACAGAAGTGTGGCAGCACATTTGCTTTACTATGGCACATTTAGTTTTGTTTTAACCTTGCACAAAAACCACAATTTTAACAACTTAAACAAAACAAAATCCAAACAAAAACCTTCCTAACACACCCCCCCCCCCCAAAGTATGAAACTAAAAAACCTTTGTTTGAATTATAGTTACAGCAGTACTAAACCTGAGACCACCCCAGCTGGGACCTGAGAAGTAAGTGGGCTTTTTCTGGATTTTTATCAGTCCTGCGTATGATGGCCACCTGTCAATACATTCACTTTTCTTCTCGACAATGCGAGCCAACCTTACACTGCGTCTCTCTTATTTCAGATAGATGAGTACTTTTTTTTCATTCAACAAAGAAAGGAAAATGAACAACTTTCAAGATGATACCAATAACCCCCCATATATATGAGTAAAAATCTCAATCTGCTTGTTATAAAACCCGAGGGCAAGAAAGATAGCCTCTTATAAACTGATCCACATGTCATGTTCTCTGAACTGTCTATGCAAAGAGCGCCTCGATTGCTCATTCCACCCAAAAGCCAGAAACATATTTTCTACATAGGCCCTACATTCCTAATTCAATGGCATCCCATGCACACTTGGTTAACCCAAACTTAGGCATCTGTCACTGACGCTGCCCTACCTGCTACCAATATTATACCAACTGTTCTAGGAACAGGTCCAAGACCACCACATCATGTACCACCTGACCCGCTGCAACAAATCATTGGCCCCCCTACAATGGTCAGGATATCACCCCTCCCCTCCCCCCCCCCCCCCCCCATTTAAATGGGCACCATGACAGTCATTAGCCTGTGACCACCTCCAGTCTGAACCTCAGAAGGTGGGGTTTTTTTCCTTCCTTTTTATCTGAACTGACCAGAAAGACCGTCCGCGTAACAGAACAATTTTTCACATAGACTAGGAGTGGTCATCTTGAACAGGTGTTAAATGTTATTGTGTTCTTTAGGGTCAAATGTAAAGAAAGAAAAGAGTGAACTTACCAGAGCCTTCAACATCTCCTTTGTGTCTTGGTCAACCTCAATAACTTCGAGCTCAAGAGCAGATACCTGGTGAGAAATAAATTGTGAAAAGTAATGAACGCAACACATGAAACCCATTAACTATAACGCTCCACACAAACATGACACTTAGATCACTGAGGAAATTTAATCAAGAAAAGTAAGACAGCAGTACAAAAAAAAAAAAAAGGGAATCAGCACATAAATTCATCCTACTACTAATAGTGATTGCTTAGTCTATAGTCTAAAACAAGTGTTCTTCAGCTTTGGCCACCTACATATATATGTATATAACCTCCCACATATCCTTTGGCACTAGCTGCAATTTTAACCTTTTGAAGGGGACACATGTTTAACTGTATGAGCCAATTCCTCGCCCAAATCATTGATGACACCAGAGTCAGATTTGCACAGCATGACACAGTTCATTTTTATGTTCCGTTAAGCTGAAAAGTATGGAAAATTCTGTCGGGGCCAGCGTCCCAGTGGAGGTTCAGGGAAGAACACCCCCCCCCCCCCTTCCTTGAAGAAATTGAAATTTTATGCTTTTAGAGGGTTGAAAATGACATTAGGGAGCCTGTTTGATTTATTTTGGTTGATTTCTTCACAAACAAATCTTTCCATCGCTGGCAATGATTAATAGCAGGTTTCCCATGTCATTATTACTATAATTCAATTGATTTGTCATCACACCGTTGACAGAAGCAAACCCCAGAATAATGAATAGATATGACAAATTTTAAAAAACATAATTTCAGTCACTATCTGTCTATAAAAGTCAGTTTACTTGATCAACACGGAAGACTTTCTAGCAGCGGCAACAATCCACAAAGACAGAAAGAATGAGTAAATCGGCACAAGAAGCTTACAAACATGGCTGGCCAGATTTTGACCAATCCGCAGGAAAAAATGTATTGCTGACCAACCATGAATGCAGAGAGGCCTAGTGGGATGATGGCCAATTGCAGGAAAATGAGCAATCTGGCAGCTTTCTACAACATAACTTATTGATGAGAGAATCACTGCAAATATCCAGACCTTAGACAAGAGGATCCTCGATACGAAGACAAGTACGGATCCTTTTCTACAGAATTTCGGTAGCCACACGCTGTCACACTTATTTTTTTATAGATGGAACTAACAATGATGGGGGAGCAAGTACGGATTTCCGTAAAAATATGGAAGATTCAAAGCACCGATATTCGAATTAAACAATCATTTTTCTGATAGTTGGAAAAAACAATTTTGGGGCTTTAAGATACGAACATCTCGCTAAAAGAATTTTTGGTCCATTTACCCCGACCCCCCATCTCATTTTTTTTTTTTTACAGTAGAGGGTTTTATGGCGCTCGCAACTGCATAAGGTCATATGAGCGCCAAGGGGTGGGTGTCAACAGAGAAGTCTTTACAGGAAATCAGACTTAGACTGCTCACCTCTCTAGCTTCAACTATCAAGGCACCCCGGAAATAGAAGGTCACAAGAGAGTGACAAACATACAAAAGAAGTATTAGGAAAGAAAAAGCAGCAGTTTCCTGTTGTAGATCAGGTAGTTATGAACAAGGGGAAGGAACCCACCTCCAGTGAATACAAACATTTGAAATACATTTTAAAAATACTAAACAAATTCCAAAAATTCAGAAAAAATAAAAATTAGAAAAAGAAAATTTCGTAGCAATGACAATGAAAAATTAAATTTTTATCCAAATTGCTTACAAGCTTAAATAAAAGAAGAGTAGATCTAAATTCTAAGAACTGTGGAATTTAAGTTTTAAACATCCATTGATAAATAAAGTTACTGTATTGGGATTCTTGTTTGCAAAATTTTGCAGGACTTTCATATATATAGGAAAATATAGCTAAATAGTGGGACCTGTCTTGATGTATTTTGAGGGAAAACTGTTCATAGGTCAGTAATGAATTGGAGTATATGCATGAAACTTGGCTTTTTCACCTGATTTTAGTACAGAATATAGTTCTACTATCACTTTTTCTATGTCTTTATTACTTTAGATCTTAAAGACTATTATTTGCGAGAAATTTGTTGAATAGCGTGACATCATTATTAATGCGACCGATCACCCCTTTTTCAACTCAATAAGGTGGTACCGGGAAAACCCACAATGAAGTCACAGGTGACCTATTTAGTTATAGGCAACAAATCATGCGCCGCCCAGCGATCAAATGCCTCTCACATGCCGCCAACTCCCGGGTTGAGTCCTTGATCTTGTTCCCAGCTCTTGCATTTTGTCAATGAGACAGATTTGAAATTTTAAACCAATAAAGAAGATGCGGACCTCCTGTGTGGTCTGCGGTCAATTCGCACAATCACGGCAATTTCTTTGGTTCTAGAAATTGCTCAGTATTGTACGCTTGCACGCCGTTAGTTTAACCTTTCCTCTAATAAGTTGCCCAGTTTCGTTTATTATTGTCCCCGAGTTTTCCCGTAACTATTCTTAGAGGAGTCACTATTGATCCCGTTCGGCCCAAAAATTACCCCTCGGGCAGAGCTCGATTGTCATTTCTAAATATAGTCGGGAGTTTAAAAATAATTGTTATGCACATTCATGAAATTGTTCGAGCTTAACTTTAATCAGGGTGTCCGACCGGTCACTCTCACCCTCATGGCCAGGCCCTAGACCTAAATTCGACATCTAATTAATCTTAATCACCCCGAACACCTGCTGCGTTTTCATCAATATCTGAAAACGCGATCCCGCTTCGATCTGCCCTAATTCTAAAACTATGGCGCAGTAGAATGTTATTTCGGTATCAAAGAGAAGAAGAAACATTGTGCAATAGCTATGTGAAACAAAATCCCAGCCCCAGTCATGTCAAGGCGAGACTTCCTTTCTAAAGATGCCTGGTCAGACTGGGCGATTCCAGGCACATAGGGAAATTCCCGGGCAGGTGTAACGTGTTGACAGTGCTCAAGGGCACAGAACAACAAAATTAGATATGACAATAATTGAACAACTGTGTTCCACCACATGTGCATCTTCAGGGGCAAGGCAAGATCATTTGTAACCAGCTGAGAAAGTCACTTACCTCAGGAACGTAGTTATCCCTTCTCTCTCTCTCTTCCTCCTGGAGCTTGATAGAGATGTTTCTCACTGGCCCCTTCTGGATTCTCTTCATCAAATGAGTTACGAACCTTTCATTGGGACAGAAGAAAAAAAGACATGCAGATATGGGGGGAAACTCAATAACACAACAAATAGAGCTTATTTTACGCTCAGCACATTACCTACAAATGCAATACTATATTTCTTTAAAAAACTTAGGAAAGAGATAACACTGGAGAGGGAATTGAAAAGAGAATATGAAAAACAAATCGTTTTACTGGGATTGACACTGATGTAGATCCAATGAAATTGGCATTTTGAGTACTAGATCTATTTTAATATCCATGGTATGGGGCCTTTATATTTCCCAAATATGCAGAAATAACATTTCAAATTCAGGAACAGTTTCACTTAGAAGAACTTTTAAACTTTCCAAGATTGGATACGTAGGCCCACTGCCAATGTTTTTAAATTTTAAGTCTCATGTAAAATGAATGGTAAAACAATTAGCAAAACAGCCTGTCAGAAGGACAAGCACATTCTGAGAGTAAAGTGGTAATGGTAATATAATGAACTCAACAGAAAAACAATATCATAAACATTTAGTAATCTGTTAACAATACAAAAAGAAGGTTTCATAGAAATTGTTAGGCTACATAGCACAGCAAGATCGTTAACAATTCAATCTTCAACAATCTAAAGCTTCTTTCACACAAAATGTTTCGGAGTTCACGTCCTCAACTTAAGATTTAGATCTACCTCCAATCACTTGACTTTTACATCTATCACTTAAATTTAGCTCACTGTCTGCAGACTGCAGATAATCATCCTACATAACATTTATTAAACTTACCCAGCAATCTTGTTCCTCAGCTTTTTGCTGGGAATGATTGCAATCTCTTCACATACACGTTTGTTGGTATGGAAGTCATTTGTCAGTCGTGTGTAATATTTCTCAATAATGACACGGGAGGCCTTCTTCACGGTCTTTGTCCTGACACGAGCCTGTTCAAATGGGACGCAAAAACAAATGAATGAAACATTTATACTGGTTCACATCTTCAAAGATAGCAGCATGATTCTTTAAGTCTTAGATGCTATTAGCGTAAAAACATGTCAAAACAATCATCTTTTCACTTTCGACTCAGGCGAAGAGGCGTAATGCAAACAAAACCAAAGTCAAAGGATAAAAAACGAAAGGTTAGTAGAAAGTGATATCTAGGCTAATTTAATTACACAATTTCTAAAAGCCCAGACAGGCCATCACGTAAATTGATGAAAGAATGGGGGACGTAGATCTAGGCCACTGTCAGTAAACACAACAAACTCGGACATGCTGAGTTAGATTACAACACACATGAAGCTACAGCGAGCACCTAGTACACCTGTGATTGGCCCAAATATAGATGACGTAGACCTACTTCCGCCATCTAGGCCTAGATCTATCTTTGTCGCCTTCCGGGGTTTCCCTCGCCAGTGACTGTTGGCTGGATCTTGCCATGTTTGTTCCTTTTGTATTAATTAAATTTAATTTGTGTTCTCTTTTGTCTTTTATAAACAATCTCAGCAATTCTCATTCCATAAATTTACCTTCTCCTCAAAGTTGTACACAAACACACAAGCGCGTACACACACACACTACGCGGTAGTGTTAATGGCTTTTTTTTTTTACTCATGCACCCGGCTCAAGTACATGTTTTATATACTTTTTTTCTAGATTGTAGTAGTACTTTGCATGCTGAACACGAATATATATATATATGTGGCCTTCATTTTTGCCGCAAATCAATAGTTATTGAGTAATTGATGTTTGGAAATCGTAACATTTTACTTGATTTTAACAACATGGGGAGTTTCAAGGGGGGGGGGGGGGGGGGGGGCATGCCCCTGCTTTTCACAATAATCTTATGTTTTGGCAATTACGATTGATATTTACTTGAACGGAGTGTCTACGTATACGGTAACCGGCAACCGGGTACGTAGTCTCAGTGTCACATAGGAGGGTAACCGGGCAGTTCAGAACTCCAAGTTCAGTTCTTGTCATCCGGTGTTGCCTTCATGCCCACCCCTCCCCCGACTGTACCTTACTGCCTTTAACAAAATCAACAATCCCCCCATTCCGGAGCCCTATACTTCGCAGCGCAAAGACTTTGAATATACTTTGGCGACCCCCAACCGGTACTCACAATGAGATGCACACGCGCAGGTTCACTGGTGCTTTTTCAGTAGTTCACACCCCCCTTATTTGAGCCTAGATCTATATTGAGATCTATACGTTATTACGTTTGATGCGCGGCGAGCTAAGATATCAAATCTAACAACTGCAAAACATCAAATTATGGTAAAATTCAGGGGGGCATGTTCCCCTGAAACGTGAGAATAGCGCAGGCGAGTCTTTTGGCTATTCTCACCCGGTGGGCGTTCACCATTACAGCCTAGGCCAACCAGTGAAGCGTTCACCCTGAACCACAGAATTCTACACTGTGATAACAGAATTATAGAATTCTGTGCTGTGAACAAACGTTCTAGATCTATTACGACTGTTAGTGTTAGCCTAAAAAGCGTGCAATTTTGTCTGTGGGCAGTGGAGAAAAAGAGAGAGAGAGGAATAGCGCGAGAACTTCCGGGCAAAACAAAACGGTGACCCGCGTAGTTCAGCTCGATTCGGAAAGTTAAATAGCCGTAGCATCTTTGTAGACAACCAAATTAATGAAGTTCTGTTTTTTAACATAATTTTTTAACTTTGTTTTGGTCAATTTGATCGTCCACACCGATAGACAGTACTCAGAAAGAGACAGAGAGAGGGGGGAGGAGTAGATCTTGCGAGAACTTTCGGGCAAAACATAATGACGACCCGCGTAGTTCGGCTCGATTCAAAAAGTGAAACAGCCATAGCATCTTTGAAGACGATCAAATTAGCTTACTTTTGTGCTATAACGTTATTTTTTCTTGGCTTTTATCAATTTGATCATCCACACCGATAGTATTCCAAAATGAGGAAAAACAGGTCTTGTTTCACATCGGGTGAGAATAGCCTACGCTGGCAAGTCTCACCCGGGGTGAGAGGTAGATCGTATTTTTATCCTCACCCCCCCCCCCCCCCTACTCTTGAGGCCAAAACCCATGAATAACAATTGCTCGGTGGGAACTACCGAAAAAGCGCCGGTTCACTGACTAGTCACGATGGCAAGCCCGACAAGACGCTTGTATGACTTTCTTTTTTTTTTTCAGCAACTGACAGCACAGGACAAATTTATTTTCATTCCGGTTTCGTGTACGTAGATACTGAGACTAAGTGCCTGGTTACCGTGTACGTAGATACTGAATCTAGGTGAGACTAGGTGCCCTGACTCTGACCCTGCTACCGTGTACGTAGACACTCCGTTCCTTGAAAACAATTGATTTGCAAGGGTTTTAGTGGCCATTTGTGAGAAATTTTACCTTGACTTTATCTGTAAACATATTACAACGAAACAGTAGCATACAACAGTAACAAAAACCACTAGATCTAGATCTAGTGGCAACAGCAACAACAAGAAAAGAGCTGCGACTATCTTTGTTAGTTTGGTGTGCGTGTGAGTGTGTGTGTGTGCGCGCATGCTTAGCCTACTATAAGGCCACAAGCGTGTGCGGGGTGCATTTGTGTATGTGGTGAGTGTAGCCTACGTGTGTGTCTATGCATGTGTATTTGTATGAGTGTGTGTTAGAGAGAGAGGGTGTGTGAGTGCATGATCATCATGAGTGTGCATGTGTTTGTTAACCGCTTTTGTCAGACTCACTCAGTCGCAATTAACGCTAGGCTACCCACTACACACATGCATGCAAGCGCACACACAATGCCCAAGCAGTAAGCGATGAAACTAGATCTAAGTGACGTAGCCCAACGCGCACTAAAAGTGGAAAAGCGGGCCCGCCACTGTGAGTGTGAGATCTAATCTAGAATCTAGATTTTAGATCTAGAGTGGTGTCGCCGGTACGCGTGCACTTCGCGATTGTTGAACGTATTTTCCGCCATTTCCGGCTTTGTACTTTCGTTTTTAGCTATTCCATTCAAGAAACTATTGACCTATAAAATGGTCTTGCTCATAGTCGCCAGATTTCTTAAACGTTGTGTGCCCAACAGTTTTTCCAACCTAGGGTGTTGTCTTCACTGAGCGTGCATTTCTTCTCAGTGCGTGCATGGGATTCTTCACTGAGCGTGCACCCATATATACACGTTGAAAGCCAAAAGAAGAGGAATCTGATAACGTTATAGCATTAAATGACCACACAGGAAGATAACAAGTCACTTTAGAAGCAAAGTAAGGCAATTTTAATTAGAATCTAAAATTTAATTTAGGGGGTATAAATAGTTCAAATACATAGTGAAAAAAAATCAAACAGAATTTTTCACAACTAAAATCCACATTTCCCTACTCTTCATCACTCATTCATTCCTCTGATCTTTCCATCTTTCACACAGTCCACATGCCACCATCCATGACATTCTTCAAACTGCAACCAAATAATCTCTAAAATTGAGTCTACTTTTTTTCTTAGTATTCTACTAGATATTTCATTGTGCACGCGCAGAGAAAACTCGAGTTTTTTCAGTCTTCACAACGCGTGCACCCCCCCGATCCCGAAACCCGCATTACAACTTGGCATAGAACTCGATAAAAGGTCACGTGAAACACTCAAGGAAGGAGTAGGCACATTTTTTAAGCTAGGGGGCGCGCACTGTCTATTTGAACCAATCAGAGGCAAATAGGTCATAAAAACTAGTCCACAGGTCAGCGTTGAATGTCAACTTGCCACAGCTGATAAAAAGACTCTCGATGATCCCTTGTCGGCAAACGAGTGATGGAAGTAAACAAAAATGGCTGCTGCACACACTGACGCATTCAATCAAACGCAAAAACGCAATTTGAGGCTAAAAACAAAGGAAAACAAAAGTGCACGCACCGAGAAGGCGCACGCGCAGGGGCTACACCACTCTAGATCTAGATCTAGATTTAGTCAACTGGTGAGGGAAGCCCTGGACGACAACAAAAATAGAAGGCAAATGCGTCATCTAAATTTGGGCCAATCACAAAGGTGTGCATAGTTCTTGCTGTTGCTTCATGTGAGTACAATGAAGTCTGGGTCTGAGAGACAAGACTGACAAGAGATAGTGAAAGTGCCACTACTGAACACTGTCAGCGACTGGCTGCAGCTGTAGGAAATACTGTCAAGGCAAAGGAACTCCAGATCTATGGTCTGGAGTTTTTCCCATACCTACTTCGGAAGAGGGATGCAATACATTCATAAAACTTTTATCATTGTTCTAAAACGGAGGAAAGGCCATGCATATCAAACAACAAAACAAACTGCTTCAAAGAGAATGCTAAAGAGCGCATAAAAATGTCATTAAATTACAGAACTAGACCCGAATCACAATAATAGTTTAATACACAGTATTAACAACATCTTGCCATTTAAAATCCGGTTGAATTGAAACACGATAGAAGAAAATAAATCAGATATTCTACGATTTATATGGCGATGTGATTCGGTACAATTCTGTTTTGACCCACCATTTTGACGGCAAAAGCGGAAAAGGAAGTTGAAATGTGATCCAAACAAAAAGTACAATCTTTGTTACAAACAAAAAAGAAGGATTTGAAGATATCTTAACGAGCTTATGTTTCTTTTGGGCATGCAAATGCGTTATTTTTTTGTTTTGTTTTTCAAAAATTTGCAAAAATATATTGCTGACTGATAGAATAAAATAATAGTTTTAACATGGTTAAAAATAAATAACAAGAACTTAAGGTTTGAAAAGGTAGATAAAAAAAAATTAACAGAAAAATTGAGAGTGTGTGGGGAAAAACAGTATGCCAATTTGGCCTTATCAAATTATGGTCACGCTGTTAATTTGTTAAAGTTACCAACTCAATACGATTATCCTTTCCGTTGTCACATCGTGCATGTTTCAGTTATGATCTTCGTTGCGATTCTTTTGTGTTTCCAGTTGAAAAAGAAAATACCTCAGTACTTAGATTACTGGGTATGAAATATTTCAAGCCTTGTTTGCAAGGCGTATTTCCTCTCCTCTTCAACTGTCTCAAAGCCCCCCCCCCCCTTTTTACTCTCTCTCTCAACTCTCTACCTCTCTCTCTCTCTCTCTCTCTCTCTCTCTCTCTCTATCTATCTATCTATCTATCTATCTATCTATCTATCTATCTATCTATATATTATATATATATAATTTATATTACACACATGTAATTCGCGATACACGCTCTTGTTTTTACGTCACTCAGTCGGCTTACCATGCTCTAGTCTCAAGGTCTAGGTAATACATGTATCAGAAGATCAATGTCTCTCCACTTATCTCCTTTAAAAAAAACCAGGTACTCAACCCCAAGTGTTACCTCTATCAAACCTTTACTTCGTGTTTATTTTGTTTAAAAGGGCACGGCGCAACTTAATTACACCCCCACAAACACCAGTTGATTTACAGCAAATGAATATATACAGGTTACTCTTAAATGATATTTTGAAGTAGACTTTTTATTCCATTAAACTATCTTTAATTCTATGGACTGCACACGGGAATCAGTGCTTGCGTCCATGTTTTCAAGACGTATGTCTGATCAAACACGGCACACGCCATCCTTGGGACCCGCGATCTGAGGGCAATCTTTGATGAGGCCGCCTTGAGGTTTGACCTGAGGCCCACTGAGGCGACCTTGGCCAAGAGCACACACACGGCACAGGCCAGGACTGTGAAACCTAGTGCATATATTATTATTCCATCAAGGCGACAACCCAGGCGAAATTTTCGAGGTCGCTGGAAAGTTTAGAAACCGGTCTATAATATTTGAAAAAGAAGCAAAAGAGGCTCTGGTCCAATTAAAATATTTAAAAGTGGCTTTCTCCATATGTCTAAACACACACACACACACACACACACACAGACAGACAGACACACACACACACACACACACACACACACACACACACACACACACACACACACACACACACACACACACACACACAATTGACACTTACAGTAAAGGACACTGCGCATTTTCTCTGAGTTTTTTTTTTTTGGGCTGAGGGGTGGGGGGTTAATTTAGTAGGCCTAATTTAAGCACAAGCAATCTTGTGCGCACTTACTAGCTGAACTTACTTATCAAATCTTTAAATTGAATACATAACATTGTTTTTTGCTCTCGGTGCAATTAATATAGTGAGTTGTTCATAGTACCTCAAATAATGTAATAACCCTAAACCTTAACCTGCTCCTTCCAGAACCCTAGCAAACCCTAGAAAAAATGTACTTCCCCCCTTTTCCTACCCTGGACTAGCTTTTTGATACTATTCCGTGTCTTTCCACTTTTCTGTACATCAATTTCTGAGACTAGCTCTTGTCTAGGCATCACTACGACGTAGTCTTCCCCTGATCCGTTACCTGCGGATTCCAATCCAACACTTTCTTTTGTTATCCAGTTGCCTGACTTCCATGGAGGTAGCCTAGACATAATTAGAGAATCCAGGCAATAATGATTGAATTAAAGGCCTAATAATGTGCTCTCACAACTATATATATATATATAATTATAATCAATCTATCTATCTATCTATCTATCTATCTATCTATCTATCTATCTATCTATCTATCTATCTATCTATCTATCTATATATGTGTGTGTGTGTGTGTGTGTGTGTGTGTGTGTGTGTGTGTGTGTGTGTGTGTTGTGTGTGTGTGTGTATGTGTGTGTGTGTGTGTGTGTGTGTGTGTTATTCAACAGTTAGAGCCACGGTTGGGAAAGAATAGGCCATAATAATGATGATGATGGAGAATCACGGATTCCTGTTTGAATTCTGTAGAGAAAGTTGTATATCATATATTTTTCTTTTTGTTGCTTATGAGAGTTCTTGTTTTTTGCTCAAATTATAGCGAAAGATGCCTGAAAATGTTTCATTCTCTTCTTTAGAACTATTTTTTTAATGTGCATTGGACTGTTTTAAAAGACTATACTGTTTTAAAGATCTGCAGTCTGCAAGTGAACAAGTTAACTATATGATAATTTGATGAACACAATGCTATACAAATACATGTATTTTACTTTGGAATGCAGACTGGCAATGGAAATTCAACAAGGGAGAAGTTGAAGAAACAATTATATAACCCCAGTGTAGGCCTGCTACAGACGTAAAGAAAAACAACAACAACAACAACAACAACAACAACAACAACAACAGTAACAGCAACAGAAAAGCAACCCTAAAAAATAAAAGAACAAACAGGACAACAATAAACAAAATAATGTGTGTAAGTTTCTTTAAAAAAAAAAAAGGAAAAAGAGAAAAAATATAGAATATAGATCTAAAATGTAGATCTAGTAGGAATAACAAAATCACATGTAATACTAATAGGCTAAAAATGCGATTTCCGTGACAAAGAGGATCGTGCGCAGACCGCAGACAGAACAGGCGAGGTCGCGTCCCACGGTAACTTTAGCCGCTATCGCCAGCAAATCCTGCCTAGTACACATCGTCACAGGCCAGAGTTCCTTCAGCGCATCTTGAGAGTTGAACTATTCTAGGCCTACACCCTACATCTAGGATCTCTAGGCCTATATCAGTCAGTTTGTCGGAAGTCGACGGTCAGACAGAGACGGGAGTGGGAGTGTTTGTGAATGTGTGTGGATGGTACTGCCAACAACCGTGTTATGGCGTAAGACTATGAAGTTGTTGGACTAGCCAATAATGTAACTATTTTTTTCTTGTTCAATAGTCGGTTTGATTTTCTGTGGATGGATTGAAAACACTGATTCGAGGTAAACATTTTCTCTTTTTTCCCATTCTCTCACTCTGTGCCTACGGGACCTAGATTTCTAGATCTAAGTCAACACACACACACACACACACACACACACACACACACACACACACACACATTAGATCATAGCTCTCCCTCTCCCTCTCTCTCTCTCTCTCTCTCTCTCTCTCTCTGTGTCTTCCCCATTAATATTAGTCTCCCTCTCTTGCTCTCGGTCATTCACCCACTCCATCTCTAGCCTAACCCACTCACCGCTCCCCTCCCTGATTTAAGAAATTATGTCACAGTGCCAACGAGTGATGATCCCCTCCCTTTACACTTTACTCATTGTTGTTCAGTCAGAGTCGAGGGCAGTATCGGGGGTAAAAATGAAAACAACCGGCTGTTGAAACAATTTAATATATATATAAATCTAGATCTAGATCTAGATCTAGAATCTAGATTAGATTCAAGTCTATGTCTGACCTCTCCCTTTTTGTAGGCCTCTAGACTAGGCTAGATCTCTATATATCTAGATCTAGTCTAGAGTGAGGGCTGAGATCAGGGAACCGTGGTCTAGAGTCGATCCAGTTCCTGGTCAGGTCTGAAATCCGGTCTAGCCGCCTAGATCTATATGATCAATCCTTCTATGAGACATGAGAACTTGTGCTGTTTGGAATAGCATGCACCAGATCTAGATCTAGATCTAGATCTACTTAGAGAACTCAGACCTACGCCTATCCTCTATTCTATGCTGCTAGAGTTAGATCAAGATTCTAGATCCTGGATCTTAGAGAAGCTACACAGGATGTTGTTGTTCTCACAATAGGGGCCTAAAGGGTTTCACTTTTATACTGGTTCTGAAACCTTAGATTCTGCTTTGGGTTGGCCCAAGGTAATGGTTACTTAAAAGTCTAAGCTAAGTCTAGATTCTAGATCTAGAATCTAGAGTCTTGTAGGAGGAGAATGTTTACAGAACTTTTTCTTTAAAATCTATTTGACTATTTGTGATGACAGCTATGTCTAGATATCTATTTGATTAGGCTGTATAGTATACTGTACAGCTTTTATCTTTATCATTATTATATATAAATTATATCGCTATCATCACTCTTTGGTGCTTTTTGTCTCCTTGACCACTGCAATAAATTGGCTATTCTTTCAACCCAATTTACTAATCTAGATCTAGATCTAGATCTAGATAGAATAAATTTACGAAGTGACTAGATCTAGATCTATTTCTCCGAACACTCGGGACAATAAACTTGAACTCTATTTCTCCGAACAGTTTGTTTTCGAGTTTTGTTGGTTTTTTGACGGAGTTCGGCGCCATCTTTCATTCTGCCATTCTGCGAGGACTGGGAAGAAGCATTTTTTTTTGCATCGAATTCAGTTTCTATCAGACTAGAAATTTTTCGGAGTGACTGTACAATTTTGCGAACAACTCTGTCTGGATATCCATACAATATTGTTCGCACAATAACAATTACTACAGTTATCTGCACAACAGTACATGCCCATAGACCTTCATGTTCTGTCTTAGTAAGATAGCCTAGAGGTGCTTCCATTTTAAATTCTTTTTCGGCAGATCTCATCTGTTGATCCAATGCCCACCGCCTCATTGATGGTGCTCTACCCCCCCCCCCCCCATGTAAAAAAAAACTACGTCTAGATTATGTATATCTACGTTGAGTTGCCTTTCATGAAACCGTGCTGTAAAGATATATTGAGCTTAATCTACAATAAAATGTTGAAAGTTCTGATGGCCGAAATGACAGCGTGCGGACAGCGTGTCTGCGTTAAAAAAGTACAAATTGTTTTGAGTGAAGGATTGAATCTTGGTCCTGGAAGTTTTTTTTTACTACCCCGACTGACCAACAATTTTTTCCATTTATAATTGTTTGTTTTGACTTTAAAGTTTTCCACTCATGGTTTTGTGTAAAGACAAAGAAACATACTCATTCATGCTATCATAGAGTCATAATACAACAACATGCATTTGAATAAAAGTACACTCTTTCATTTAGGCCTACCGATTTAAGCACCAACAACCTCCAAAATTCAAATAATTGTACAAATAACTCTGGTTATTTGTACAATTACTTTGTACTAATAACTAGTTAGAGTATGCGCACTATTGTAATTGGGGCAACGTTCCGGGAATATATTGTACTTCATTTGAAAATGCCTTCAAAAGGTACTGCGAGAAAACAAGACTGCTCAACTTTGGCAGTAACCTATTTTGCATTTAGTCACCCCTAAAGCAAAAATTAAATGACAAAAAAATCCCTCCCCCCCTCCCCCGTTCACACCTTACACACACACACACACACACACACTCACACACACATACATGCACATTCACACGGCACACAAACACACACCACTCCATTCGCAAATGACCAAAAAATCTCGAGAATGGAATCCGTTCAGAGAAATAGAGTTCAAGTTTATTTTCCTGAGCGTTCTGAGAAATAGAGCAGGCCTTAAATTTAATTGGTGTGGTTACAATGCAATGGTGTATTTACAGAAAGTAGAGGAAGTTGGGTCAGAGATGGGAAAGCTGTAAACTTTAGACAGGAAAAGAGGAGGTGCAATGGGATTGGTATGGATTAGATCTTGAAACTCTTGATGGATGAGTGAAAATTTCATGCTTCATGCCGTTGTGATTTAGTCTTCAAGGTTGACCACTCTTTGCTTGCCATCGTAAAGTAATTGTCATCCTCCTAGGAGTTACGTCAGTTCATTTTAGAGTAAGGGGAGACCATTTTGCTGATTCTGGGCCTGACCGGACATATAAGTCCCTGTGGATTATACCTCGGTGCGTTGGCTAAGCTCCCATTTGCCTAAGATCCCACATAAATTTTCCTTGGCCCAACCACCAGGATCTTAGGCGGAGTCTACTGTTTATTTACTACTTTAAACTCTCTTTCTCTTTAATGTTCGGTACATATGACGGAGTGCAGTCCATGCCACAGTTGACTGTCCCTGTCCACTTTCTCCAATCCAAGCAAGCAGATCTAGGCAAAGGTGCCTCTTTAACTTCCAGTTGGTGCACCTCTTTTTCTTTGTCCAGTTGGTTTTCAATATGAAGCATCATGTTTGATCTATGGGCCTTCTTGTCTTCGGCATTCTAACACTGTGTCCTAAAAATATCTTAATTTTCCTCTTTTTATTGTCATGTTGATATCTTCAATTCCAGCTCTTTCCAACACTTCATCATATAAATTTATTCCATTTTTATTAATAATTATAAAATTCTTTGTTAGCGTTTTGTTTTGGGGAAGTTCTCTTAAATTGTAATTGAATTGCTTTTTAAAAATGTTAATCTCTGAACCATACTTCAGTACAGCCAAACCAAAACTGAACATGATTGATTTTATTAACTGAGACAAAAAACCACTTCTCCCTATCTTCTGCACTGCAGTACACTTTTAAATTTAGATCTAGTTGTTCCAGATAATAAATAAATAATTTGTTTAAGCTCCAGATTCATACTCAAGAAAAAAGAGTTTTAGAAGTTTTCCTCCTCCTCCCCTGAATAACCTGACCGTTCTCACAGTTCTGCCTGGAATGGCAGAATGGCTGATAATATATAAGCCATTTTGTTAATTCTTTAAAACATCTTTTGTCCTCTTTTCAAATGAAATTTGAATTTTTCTTGAGGTGGTTTCACCTTCCCTTGTGAAATTCAGTGTCTCCATTCAGTAACCAGACTGTATTTTTTAGCCAAAAATGTAGGCTACCTAAGACCCCCGCAAAAGAGGTTTAATGGCTGTATGCCAGGGTGTGGGATGAAAAAGGATGACAGCTAAATGCCAGGGTATGGGAAGGAAAGGGTCATACAGAAATTGTTCCAATATTTGAAAATGATGTTTGCATGAGTTTTTTCATTAGGATTTCATAGTCTTTATTACCATAGTTTAAATTGATCCAACGCAACAAGGACCAGGGTACAGGACCCATCATGATTTTTGTGATTTATCAAGGGAGACAACACCATACTTGTAAATATTTAGTCTGAAATATCTTGCCTGTGGTGTTACTTAGTGTCTGAACTCCAACACTGAGACACTTAGTAATTGTAGAACATGCAAAACTAACCCTGAGCTTAAATTTCCCGGGAAAAAAAGTGAGCCATCTGAAAATAAGTTGTTGTAACATCTCAAACACAACTTGTAAGTTTTCAGTTTGGTCTTGAAATTGGAATTCTTTCTGTGAGAGTGCAAAAGTGTTTTGTACTCTAATATTTTTTTGTCTTCATAAATGGGCTGTTCCTGATAGTAGGTGGCCAACATTTCAAAGATCGGTTTGCATGCACCATCATCATTTCCTTTCTCACCCTGCACCAGGGCATAGGCCACGGACAAACACTTTCCACCTTCGTCTATCCTGGGCTAGCCTCTTGATGTTACTCCATGTCTTCCAATCCATCGCCATTGCCTTCTTCCTACCTCATGATCTCTGACTGGGATCTGTCTTGTTTTCCTTTAAAAAAAAAAATTAAAAACCACTTCCTCGTAGGTGACTCTGTCTGTCCATCTTATCCTCAGTAACTTTCTTCTTAGACATTTGTTCAAGAAGAAAACCTGGATCCTTTTTATGCAAGTCTGTGATGTGTTCCATGTCTCACATCCATACAACAGGACTGATTTCACATTTGAATTGAAAATCTTCAGCTTTGTTTGAAGTGAGATATATCTCTTGTTGCATGCACCCCCTCTCATTATGTTGTGGGTTTTAAAGACATTATGTTATTGAATTACTTGTGGATCACATTCCCTCCTTTTGTGTTGGAAGTTGAAAGGTAAGTAACTTTTATGGAGAGTGGGGTTTGTAGTTTGAAGTAACACCTCTCTTGCGTTTAATGCCTTACATTTTGTGTCAAGAAAAAGGACTTGCATATGATTACTCTCTGTCACCTCTTGTCATGATGCTTGATTCCTGCTGCCAGTAGGGTGGCTTCAATGGGGATAATGTGCGTGTGTGATACATAGGTTTGCCTTCTGGAAAATTTAACTTCATCATTATATTGACGCAAAGACTAAACAACGTTCACAGAACAGGTGTTAAAATTCTAAAAAAGGAAATTTAGTCTTTGTTTACCCAGAAAAACGGTGTCGCACCTTTTTAGAGATAAGTCTTCCCTGGATCACCATGTGTCTGCTGTTCTTTACTCATACTGTAGCTGTGGTTTGATCTGATTGGTTGTGTTCTGATGTTTGTGAATATTCATCTACAGCATCCTGCAGGCCTGTGGTGAGTGTCCAGACAAATAAGAAGAATCTCACACACAAGTAAGTTGAGGAAACTTCTACTTCTGGCTGTGTGTGAAAAAGATAATAATTTTCGAGAGCGGAGCTGTATAGTTTGAACTGGTCCAGAAGAATACGTCTCCACAATGACCGCTCAACGGAGTTTGATGTTCTTGGCGTTGGTGCTGGGCTCTGTGGTTGGTGCTGAGGTGTACCTGAATCAGTTTGCTGTGCACATCTCCGGGGGCCACAGTGCCGCCAGCAGGGTGGCACGAGACACTGGTTTCATCAATCTGGGACAGGTGAGTTGAATTCCTTGTTATCATTTTCTGTCATTTAGAGAGTTGCATCACGGTTGGTTCTTGTTGTGTTTTTTCTTTCTGAGTCTGTATAATGTCAGCATGTTTGTAATAATATATGTGTGTGCTTTGTACTCAGGACTATTTTGTCGTGGTCTTTGCAATGTATTATATATATA
>NW_004797821.1:43251-45154 GCF_000002075.1 Aplysia californica
GAGAGAGAGAGAGAGAGAGAGAGAGAGAGAGAGAGAGAGAGAGAGAGAGAGTCTTCCAATCTCTCATCCCTCGAGCTTCTTTAGATTTTCTATTGTATTCTTACTTCGTTTAATACGCTTATGTAGGGTGTCCAATTTTTCTGATGGTCGTGGATCTGGCCAAAATCTTGTTTCATAAGTTATTTTACCCCAAAAGTCGCTATATACCTAGTGCTTCGTGGCATTGTCTATCATCTATAATGTATTCAGTTTTTAATTTATTTACCTTCCTTGTGTACTGTGGAGAAGTTACGTCTTTGGATTATTATGACTCTCCTGGGTGGTTGGAGGATGCCACTGGTAAAGTCTTCTCCGTGGTTGGTTGACGGGTGTTCTAGTGTGGTTTGCTCCTTCTTTCCTATCAAACATCTATTGTCCTTATCTCTCCTACTCCTTTTTTGGTGTATGTTACTCTCTTGTAACGCATCTATTCTTCAGCACTTATATGACCTTATTGTGTTCCAAGTGCCGTAAAACACTTACTAAATCGACATGTGTAAAACGACTACTAAAGTCTTCTCCTCTGCTATCCCTCATTCGTTTCTCTACCCGTCTGCCTTGAATTGTTCCACCCCTACATTGAACGATTTAGCATAGGACAGGCCTATTTATAAAAGTGTAACAAAACCATGTTAGATTTTATTTTCTTCCTATCGCTAAATGGCTGTTTCTCTATACTATATAACGAAAAATCTATTTCCTGTGAAAAAAATTGCGTAAACTTGAGATCCCCCCCAAGAAGGCAATGATGGCCACGTTGACTTTAATTGTTCACAATGTTCTCTGGTGCGGTTTCCAAGTCATCTTATTTTCGATTTATATTTCTGTGTTACTCAATGTGCCCGTCTTTCTCACTCTTTCCGTCTCTCTTTCTGTCTCTGTCTCTCTCTTTCTGTCTTCCCTTCTATCTCTGTTTGTTTGTCCCACCCTGTGGTCTAACCCAGTCTCCCAACATTCTCCCCCTTCCCCTCCTCTCTCTATTCTCTTCTGCAACTCTTTCCATCGTTTCGAAAGAATCACGTCTTGGAGAAAAAGCAAAAAATGTCTGATATGATGTCATTATTTTCCGATTTGTTCCGTTTGACTTCTGCTTCTATAAACTCTCTGTGTTCACCCCCTTCGTCTCGCCCCCCCCCTCCCCACCTACCCAAACTATATTCTGTGGTTAAGGTCCTTTTTAATCCCCTCATTTCTCCGTCTTTCCTGTCGGCAGCGAAATTCCGAGCGGGTGGTTGGTGGGCATCATTTGTTGTTACTCTCCCTTTTTTATACGGGCCAGTCGTACTTTTTTCCCCTCCATTTTACGTTGAAATCAAACAAGAAATTCCAAATACTTTGTGAATGTGATAGTAATGAATTCAGATCCAACCCCTCTCACTTCAGGTTTTCCGTAGTTGTCTGTGGTAAAATCAGCTGAATGGCCCTCTCCGAGATTTTCTCTTAACTTACCCCAATCCCCCCCCCCCCCACACAATCATAACTAAGTTCAAGTTTCTTGTTTGTAGGACCGACTGAACATTTCAAAACGGCAGAGGGAGCTCGCGACCGTCCTGAGAGAAACTGACGAAGGCGTAAGGACTGAACAAAGTCATAAAATTAAAACCATGATCGTGGACTGCCAATTTGACAACGTGAGTTGGTACCACTTGAATTCACTCCTACCTTAATTCCTTTCTCAGCCTCTCTCTCTCTCTCCCCCCCCTCCCCTCATATTTCTCTTCTGTGATGGGACACGCTTGTGAGAGAGAATGCGTATGCGCGCAGATATTATGCAAACATTTAACATTATGGTACAACACCAATTAAAGTTTGCATAACCTGAGCAGCATGTTCTGAGAGAGCGGACGAAGGGGCGGAAGGGGGG
>NW_004797821.1:46171-47226 GCF_000002075.1 Aplysia californica
GTCTGTCTGTCTGTCTGTCTCTCTCTGTCTTTTTTATGGTAAGTGTTTTACGGCGCTCGCAACTGCATGAGGTCATATTAGCGCGCGGGACACACCAAACATTTTCAACGGTAGGAAATTTTAATTTTTTTTTGCCCGGGTGGCGGCCGAAGCCTACTTTGATCGATTTTAGGCCACCAAGGGATCTTTAACGTACGCAACTTGCACACGGGCCCTCCGAGATTTTTCACCCTTGTCCGAGAAGGCTAGGTGTAGATCTTTCCTACCAGAAGATCAGGGTGGTGGTTGAAAGACAGCAATAAGAAGGAGCCAAGGAGTAGCAGTAGAAAGCCTGCAGAAAGAGTCAGGAGCCCAGAGGAGGAGGCAAAGGAGGTGAGGGGGTGGGGGCAGAAAGTGGAGACGAAAGCAGACGACAGTTCATTGTAAGAGAGCAGGAAATGAGGTGAAAGGAGACAATTTTAGAGAACATTTTTTGGTCGCTACCCGAATCGAACCCGGGACCTTTGAATGAGAGGCCAACATCTTAACCTCTAGGCCACAAGAGCCCCCTTCTCTCTCTCTGTATTTCGACATTACCAATTATTTGGATCTCTTCGTGGTTCGAGGGTGTCTTTGGTAGGTCCTGTCTCTTTCTTGCTGTCTCGCCTCCACAACCCCTCTCCAGCCCCCTCTCTTTCCTCCTTTCCTCTCCTCTCTCTCTATCTCTCAGTACATCTATATCTGTCTGCCTGTCCGTCTACCCGTCTATCAAGAGTCTGTCAGTTATCGTTCGTCCCTAATTGTGTCCACCTATCGCTCTATCTATCCCAAGCACACACACTTCAGAAACCTGCATTTTTACCCAACATTCCTCACCCGGTATCCCAGTTCAACAAGTCAAGTTATCAGTATTTGAGATCAGTGTGTGTATTAAAAAACTAACAAACGCAGGAATGTTTTAAACACCATGCAGTGCACTGGTGGCTCATGTGATTTGTGAGGGATTAGGACAAGTGCACGCTGAACACATTTTTCCGGAGAAGTGAAACTATTCTTATCCCCCCCCCCCCCCCCCC
>NW_004797821.1:48295-50408 GCF_000002075.1 Aplysia californica
TCTCTCTCTCTCTCTCTCTCTCTCTCTCTCTCTCTCTCCCCTTTTTGTATTTCTGATTTTTCTTCTTGCTTTTATTTCCATCGCGGAATGATAGTTGTCGTGTCGATGTGCTTCCCTCAAACTCCCTACTCAGACTCACACTGCTTTGAAAGGGGTATTGATCCAGAATCCTGTGATACGATCCTTTTTCAAAAAGGCTATCGTAGAGTCTGCAAACGAGGTGGTCAGTCCCTCCAAAGAAGTGCATGTATTGGAAAATGGTGGCATCTTTATTCCTTACCTTGCACGGTCAACGTGGGTGTACCGTTGCACGTCAGTTGATGTCTTTCTGGAGAGAATGTACTTACGACGACACTAGTTCAATTTCCATAATGGGCGTAGTATGTTAAGCTTTTGTATGCTTCATTCCTCTCTACCCTCACTTGGCGCTGTTCGAACTGAAATGAGTATGGTGTTGGAGATCTGTCTGTCTGTCTGTCTGTCTGTCTGTCTGTCTGTCTGTCTGTCTGTCTGTCTGTCTTGTCTATTCCCAGCCGCGCGTCACAAGGGGCGCTGAAGCCGCACCTTTCAGTGTAGTCTTCCCCTGTCGTGGCTGTTCTTTCACCCCGTCACTAGGATCAGGCGATATGACCAGTGTAAGCAAAAAGTCTTGGAGGAAGGTGACACCAGGTCCATCCCTGCTCCCTCCATTTTTTTTTCTTCATCCCTGTACGATGACAAGGAGTCGAATGCTAACCTGTCCAGTTCGTGAACCCTACGCGCATTTTACGAGAGGGAGCTTAACCCGACTTGAACCCTTATGCTGGACAGGCGCTCCTCTGAGTTTGTCTTCAGTTGAAGTAAAAAGGAGAAACAATTTCCTCCACACCCCTGATCTTAAGGAAGGTAAGGTGGAGCAACTTGTCTTCTCGGATAAGGACGAAAAATCTTGAAGGTATCGTGTGCTCGTTGCGCATGAGAAAAATCCTTTGGTGGTTGAAAATCGTAGAAGAGTTGGCAGTAAAGCGACGACTCGGGCAAATTTCAAAATTCTAAATCTCCCTGCCTTATAAAATATCCCTATCACAATCGTATAATAGTAATGAGACACCCTAACATCTTCCTCGATTCCAAAGGTGTTGACAATATCTATCCTTTGGAGTAGTCTATATCACGGGAGTTAAAATCTGAAGTGAGGGAAGTAGTATGCGTGGGTAATGAACTTTTCCCAGGAAGTCTACCGCCCAGGGAATACCGTATCGTACATGTGTGCTTTAAGCTCGTATGTCAAGACGACAAAAGCCATAGAGTAGATTTAATACGAGTGTGATAAAAGTGGTCATTATGATGATGACGGTAATAATAATCTGGTAATACAAAACTGTTATAGTGATTTAATTGATACTGGTGATACTGTTAATAATGATGAGGATGTTGATAATAATAATCATAATAATAATAATAATAATAACAACAACAATATAATAACAATAAATATGTCTATCCGAATTCTTCAGGCTCATGAATACCAATTCTGTTACATCCAACCAAGGAAAGTTAGAATCGACTGACCACTATTTTCCCTTGGCCAAGGTCGCTGTGTAGTGTACATACAGCCGAACTCGTCTAAGCCGACCACCCTTTGTCGGGAGAAACATGGTCAACTGAGACGGCTGGCCCTTTTTGAGTGTCATTATAATATTAAAGAAAAAATGCAAGGGAGTGGGGGAGTAGGAAGTTGTCGTTTGTACAGGTGTTTGTCGAGGGGAGGTAACCATTAGAACAGACTCGTGGATGGTTGGCGGGTGTTCTGGTGTGGCATGCTCCTTCTTTCTTATCAAACAAATAATATCGTCTTTATCTCTCCTTCTTTTTTATGTTTGTTACTCTCTTGTAATACCTCTGATCTTATAAGACCCAAGTGTGTTGCAAGTACCGTATAACGCTTACTAAAACAAACGAGAACAGATTCTACTGTATTTTTCTTCTTCACCGATCTCTTACAGCTCATAAATAAATGATAAGTGTACTATGGGCGGTCCGATTTTCTGTCACAATCAGATCATGCAGGATCGACAAATTGTCGAAATGCGGCCTGCCCCTCCACGTTCCCCCCTCCTGCTCTCCCCCCCCT
>NW_004797821.1:52003-53203 GCF_000002075.1 Aplysia californica
ATATAATAGCATATAATATATAAACATGAATATTATATATGCAATGTGTGTATACAATATACTAGTTGCGCGTTTCCATGAAGCTATCTAGCTTATATGTCATGTTCTGTGGTTGATGTTAATGCGATGCAGGGATACATTTATGCGTTTTTTATGTGGTCATAAATCGCGAGCCGGATAACAAATCGTGTTCGGTGCATAAGGAATCAATTGACAGTAAAACGGACCGATCAGTTATAATAATGTGCGGCGAAGGTGTTGTTTTTCCATCGTAAAGGCTAGTCTTGTGGATAGGGCTGTTGTTACAAATAGGCCCTCTATGCACGTTAAGCGTGTTACTGAGGGCTGCACTGTGCAACCCCTGTGCTATTAGTGAGACACATGGGGAGAAAGATGGTGCGAAAAATGGGGAGCTAGTCTGTCATCTTTTATTATCCTTCCTCCTCTTCTACCCTTCATAAAAACGAAGACCCAAAGGTGACTCATGGTAGATGCGTGGGCCTGGCTTTCGTTCTCCTCCTTTCACTTTTTTTGTGGATCGGGTTTAGGGCTTTTTTTGGGGGGGGGGGGGCAGCGTCACTTTTGTCTATTTGTCAAATTTATGGGCAACCTTCACACTTACCTGTCGCTTGTTATGTCATTCTGGATTTTTTTTTTCCTTTGGGTCTTTTATTTAGTGTGGTGTAGAGGTTTTTAAAACTCGCCTCGTTACCTGAAGGTGACGGTTTCGATGTCTACAGAATATCGATAGATATTTCTTTTCCGGGTTTTTGTTTTGTTGTCGTCTTCACTGCTCTCTGTTGGTGGCTTAGTCCTATTGCGAGCAAGCGTCATCTCGTTGATTTAGCCTCTTAATTGAATTACGTTTAGTTTTAGTAAGAGTTTTACGGCACTTGCAACACAATAAGAATAAGGTCATATTTAAGTGCCGAAGATTAGAGGTGTTACAAGAGAGTAACAAACATAAAAAAGAAGGAGGGGAGATAGAGACGATCGATTTTTTTATAGGAAAGATGGAGCAAACCACACCAGAGCTCCCGCCAACCACCCATACTCTTTATTAAATGGAAACGAAGTGTGATGGTATGGAAAAAAAAGGGGAAGGGAAGGGGGGGTGAGATAGATAGATAGATAGATAGATAGATAGATAGATAGATAGATAGATAAATAGATAGATAGATAGATAGATAGATAGATAGA
>NW_004797821.1:54554-56736 GCF_000002075.1 Aplysia californica
AGGGAGGGAGGGAGGGAGGGAGGGAGCCCTCTTTTGAAGAAGTAAAGAGGCAAAGGTTCCTAGAGGTTATATTTTTTACTTTTTTACAGTGTCCCTTTTTGCTGTGTTGTGACCCGATTTCAGCAAGTACTTCTTCGGGTCAGTTTGATAGTAGTTGAATAATGGTCTGGCTTATTGTGTGCGCAAGTTTTTCTTTTCTTTTTTTTTTTCTTTTCGCATGCCTTTACACTCTTGTGGGCCCAGCTTCTTGCCTACATTTGGCAGTTTTCTGTAGCATGTTAACTGGCCCATACAATTTGTCCTCGAGAGACTGGCCAGTGACCACACCCCTCCCGTCAGTTTATGGTGTTTCCAGCAGTGTGATGGGCATGCTGTGCTGTTTGGTCAGCCTCTCTGCAGGGGCTTGTATAGATGACTGGGCCAACCTAAAGCGACTGTGAATAATGCCTTGTTCACTTCGCTGAACTTACCGGTTGGAGTCGGAATAATTTGATAAAATGTTGGTGTTTTCACTACCAACATCGAGACAATTTAGGTGATTAGTTTAGGAGGCGGGCTTCGACCCTGCCTGTCAATGATAACACGTAGAAAACGGAGATACTTGTTATCGGTTTTAAAAATCTCCTCTTTAGATCAAGTTTTTCTGTATGTCTGCGTGGACGTGTAGCCCTTACTGGCTGGGGCGAAGCAGGCCGCCTCCGGTGAAATCTAAATTGTGTCAGTAATTGCGAGTTCATCTTCAACTACGACTGCCTTCTTCGGGGAGCAACAATAGTTCGGTTTGCGTCACCTATGCTTCCAAAACTCCAATCTTTTAAAAAACTTATTACAAGAGCAGAGCTTTTTGATGAGTTGATTACAGTTTGACGGTGAGGCTCTTAACTGCTATACGGAGAAGACGCGAGTTCGATTGTATTGCGGGGAAATTATTTTATTGAGTATTTTCGTCTGTCTTCTGGGATGGTGCATTCCACTCAGCCCAGATTGGCTCAGACAGGCAGGATAGAAGCAGCCCGTGTCCTTAATGATTTAAGTTGTATCGCTGGGGACACAAATCATGACAGTCATTTTACAGTAGTGTTACGAGAGCCGCTGTTACTGTATGATGATTGGGTAGTTGATGGATGCTCTGGTGTGGTTTGCTCTTTCCTTCCTATCAAACATCTATATGTCCTCCTCCTTTTTTGTGTATGTTACCCTTTTGTGACATGTCTATTCTTCGACACTTATATGACCTTATTGTGTTGCAAGTGCCGTAAACTCTTACGAAAACGAAAATTAAATTGTATGGTGAGCACGGCACTAAAATTTTCTCATTGTAAGAGCAGGTAGACAAGCTGCAAGCTGCAGAAAATTTAAGATAAAGGTGGAGAAAAAAAACACCAAAAGTAAGGCCACCATTTATTCTGTTTCCCGTCGGCTTGTGTAACCCGAGCTTAGTGAGCCTAGTCATACCGTTGTGTGTCATGTAGCCAAACTCTGTGCTTCCCTAAAGCCGAGTTGTCGGCCTGACAATCAGGACTTTCCCGCCCTCAGAGGTAAATAAATGATTCATTATGATAGGCCCCCTGAGCTGGTCTGGTCAAGAACAGTATATTATTTATAATCAGCGTGGGCTTACTTCGGATGCCCTTTTGTCAAATGGATCCGATCTGATCGAATCGGGTCGGTTCAGGTTTGGTGGTGTCAGAAAATGGCGTTCACCCGTTTTTATTTTATTAAACATTTTTCTTTTTAAAAAGTCTACTGGGTATAATTGAAACAAAAGCTTCTGCTTCAGGTAATAACACCACTCCCGCTTTGAACTCGGCCAAAAAGGCGATACGTCGGGAACAGATACTACACTTAGTTTGATCCTAAAGCGATGCCCCTTACATAACCTAATCGTGTTGACATGGGCTTTAAACCTATATTAGGGGCTGTCGTGGCCTAGAGGTTAAGGCGTTGGCCTCTCATTCAAAGGTCCCGGTTTCGAATCCGGGTAGCGACCGAAAAATTTTCTTCTCTAAAATTGTCTCCTTTCACCTTCTTTCCTGCTCTCTAGCAATGTTCTGTTGTCTGCTTTCATTTCCACTTTCTGCCCCCATCCCCTCACCTCCTTTGCCACATCCTCTGGACTCCTGAGTCTTTCTGCCGCCTTTCTACTGCTACTCCTTGGCTCCTCCTTACTGCTGTCTTTCTG
>NW_004797821.1:57514-59559 GCF_000002075.1 Aplysia californica
GTCTGTCTGTCTGTCTGTCTGTCTGTCTGTCTGTCTGTCTGTGGTGGTAAAAGTATGTTGTGGTGTGCTAGCTCTACTGTTTTTACTACCTGTGTTCAACCTTTCTGATTTGTCTGTTGTCTTTCCTTTGCCACGACATAATGTGTGTGTCTGTTATCGTGCTGAGTGGCTGTTCACTTTACTTCTTCCTCTCACAACACGCCTACTTTAAGAGACACCCACAGAGATGTCACCACACACACACACACTCACACACACACTCACACACACACACACACACACGCACAGAGGTTGATGCGGATGTTTGGAGGCCGCCAAGGGGTAGGCTATGTTCGCTGTTTGCATACGCTCCAGCGTTCGCATCTCCTGGTTGTATTGACCTAGTTAGTTCTCTGCAGAGTATGGCTGTTGTTGTTTTGCTCTCCTACCATTGACTGCTACGTCAACAAAGCTGTCTCTTGTCCATCTTCTGTCCGTCTTTCTCATTCGTATTTATATTTAAAATCCTACAGAGATATGCGGGAGACTGGAAGTCGCCATTGGTAGGTCTTAATTTTTTCTTTCCTTCTGTTGTTTTTGTCTGACGTCTTACTTTTTTCCAGCACTTCATCACCATTGTAGTGTCGGTGTGCTTCTCATTCAAACAAACACACTACTGAGCTGTACTCATTCACAGACAGCACTGGTGGGAGGGTACTTCTGGGAGGTCCTGATGCTACATTTTTTGGTATCTGTTATTTCTGTCTGTCTATCTTACTTCGTCCTTGCCTTAAGTGACTGTTATCTTGACGGTGTGCTTCTCTTTACTTAAACAAACTTACAAATCAGCCCAGGACTCGTGCAGACGCACACACTAGCGAGGGTGGAAGGTAAGAGACTACGGCATTGACCGGTGGAGGTGTGACGTGTTTCCCCTTTAGCTGATTGTCTGTTATTTGCTGTCTCGTTCCCAAGGGGACGGGCGCACCGACAGCTCAGTTGGTATCGTGCTTTGATACATAATGGATAACTCTGGTTCGAATCCCCTGCAGGGTATTTTTGAACTCGGGTTATTTGCGTAGTTTTTATGATAGTCTCGACCCACTTGGTTTCGTTCTACTGGAGATGAACACAACGTTTCTTTGTGGACGCAACGTTTTTTTAGGTTTCACTTCATAGATGACTTCACAGTATTGAATGGGGCGTTAAAGCCATTTAAATTTCATGCCACTCACAATGTTAAACCACAATTATATCGATGGACATCTGAAAGTGAACAGAAGCAAATATTTTGCTCGTGATGATAATGGAGGAACCGGAGTCCCTGAAGTGTAAACAAAACTGGGGTAAATTCTAAAATTTTAACTTACATACTATTATTATCACATTGTGTACTCAGATCTCTGTTTTCTGGACACTTTGGCAGAACGTATATTTTCAAGAAATGTTTCTTTACATCTTCAACACAATTCCTAGTATTTCCCTCTACTTCTTTTGTATGTTTGTCACTCTTGTGACCCGCTGTTTCTGGGGTGCCTTGATAGTCGAGGCAGACTTACTGCTGTTGAAGATAAAGAGGTGAGCGAGCAGAGTAAGCCTGATTCTCTGGAAGGACTTCTCTGTTGACTCTCGCCCCTTGGCGCTGATATGACATAAACTAAACTATCTCTCTTGATTATTTTGTTTGCATGTCATTCTCTCGTACCAACTCTAAATCTACGGCACTTGCTTGACCAAATTGTGTTGCAAGTGCCATGAAATCTGACCGAAACGAATAGGACGGGCAATAAATGAAACAACAGTCACACTATGACAGCTGTCTTTGTCTATCTTATGTTGCGTTGGCAAACGCTATCCTGGGATCAGCCACAGAAAAGGGAGACTCCCGAAGTATTTAAGAGCTGTCATTGTTTTGACGTTTGACCCTAATGAGACCAGGAGTCAGCCATGGGCACGCAGGCGAGAACGTGTTGACCTCAAGGTTAACCCCTGACCTTGTCAGTGTCACAGGTGCCACCCGTGGCATGTGTGCAGCACACACGGACACACACACACACACACACACA
>NW_004797821.1:60331-60844 GCF_000002075.1 Aplysia californica
TCTCTCCCTCTCCCCACCCCGGCCTCTTCCCTGGTCTCCCTCCGTGTTATGAAGGCTGGAAAATGGTTATGGACATGTCGAGATGGGAATTATTGGGCTGGGAACCGCCCCCACCGACCATAGACTAGGGTTTAGTCGGCGTGGCTGTTTTATCTCTGTCCGGAGATTTGTTTTGGTGCATATTTTGGGTTGGTGGTGTTTTTTGTTGTTTGTTTTGTTTTTGTGTTTTCTTTCTTCCAGACTGTTTATAGCTTTCTACTTGCTCATACCCCATCCCACACGCCTTTTCCCATCCAAAAGAAATCAGAGCGAGACAAAACTGCACCAGTAGCGGTCGAAAAATCTTTTTCTTTTGTTTTGTCCGTGTGTCTACGGTGGTTGGAGGCGCCGCTGGTTGGTTCTACTTCTTTTCTTTCCCTCTATTTTTACTGTCTGTCTGTTTTATTTTTCCCGGCACTTAATGAACATTATTGTGTTGTTGTGTCTCAGACTATCCCCCCCCCCTCCCTCCGA
>NW_004797821.1:61963-67205 GCF_000002075.1 Aplysia californica
CCCCCCGCCTGTTGCAAGCCGTGTCGTCTGTGCTCTGCGTTTCCGCTCCGTTTCCTTTGATAACGCCGCCTCGTGTTCGCTCATTGACGTCATGTGACACGCTCGTCCGATGACGTCACATCAGACTCACTGTTTGCACTCAGCAGAAGGTCGAGAGTGTCTGAAAGAAACCAGTGCTCTTGGTTATAAATATTGTTGACCTCCCTCGTATGTTTGTTATTTATTTTTCTCTTTGTGTCGTATAGTTTCCGGCTAGGACAAGGTTTATTTAATGAGAGGGCAGTATTATCTGCGTGACTGTTTCTAACTCTGTAAAGCCTGTGGCTTACAAGGACCGATTTAGCCTTAATTATGTATAATAATAATTGTTATTGTTAATTTTGTTATTATTGTTTTTATTGTTGTTGTTATTGTTAGAATTCTCCTTTTACGAACAGAACAATATTTAATTAGCATAGAAGACAGTGATGAGATTTTCAGTCTGTTGAAACACATTTTTTGTCTTTATTGAAATTAATTTAAAAAACGCGTGTCATTTCTCTTTATCTCACCCTGTCTTTCTTGTCCATTTTTTCCATTCATCTGTTTTTCTACTCTATTCTCTTTTTCAGTCTCCTTTCTTAATCTTAATTTAAAAAACAAAAAACACCACCCCCCCAAAAAAAAAACAACAACCAAAAAAACAACCAAACAAACAAACCGACTCTGGCAAGGAATCGAACACAGGTCCCCCGCGTGACAGACAGGGATATTTACTACTTTTTTCCAGAGCTATATACATCTATACAATAATAATGAGAGCACACTCTCTTTGCTGTAAAAAAGAGTCTTGTTGTTCAATAAATGCACACATCAGTGCTATTTGTTGAAACTTGTAGATTTTGCTTCACCTTTAGCCCAACTTTAACACCAAATTCCATCGCTCCACCCGAAGCCCTCTTTTTAAAAACAAAGAAACACACACACGCAACCCCCAATAAGAGAAAAAAACAGAAAAAAAACAAAAAAACAAAACAAAACCAACAACCCCCCCCTCCCCACAAAAAACAACACACCCCAAAAACAAAAAACAAACAACAAAACAAAACAACCCCTCCCCCAACAACAAAAAAGCCAAACAAACCAGCAACAGCCTTTTGTTTTGTTTCTGTTTTTATTTTCTTCTCATTTTGTCACAAAACAGGTTGGTCTTTCCGCGAATCCACTTTGCACGAATTTACCACTTGGCTCGGTCCTTACGGAGACGGGCGTTAAACTAGGAGGCCCCGCCTCTTAAATAGCCTAATAGTGTTGCTAGGGGCGTTAAACCCATACCATTTCAGCGAATCTCAACATCTGTATTTCGGATGTTGCACTCCCGTCCTTTTCCATTCCCAGAAAAAGGGAGGAAGACTGTCACTACTGGGTTAGAAATACTTAGCCTGGGAAATGTTTCAGCTTGTCATTTGGGCTCACACATTGTGTACCAGTTTTACGTTACACAGTCGGCGAACAAGGGACAAAATAACCAAAAAACAAATGCCCATTTTAGTTGTAGACTACTTCACTACATATGGTTTAGATTGCACTTTGTTCTTTTATGCTTTCAGAATTTTATTATTTCATTCGATTTCCGAATCTTTAGATAAAAAAAAAATTGAACTGGCTTTCTTTTATTAGAAAATGGATGGTTTTTAAATCCTCATTAATATTTACTTCGAACATGTATTGCTTGTGGTTGGAGGGCGCCTCTGATAGTTTCTACTTATTTACTTTCCTACTGTTGTTTCTGCCTGTCAGTCTTACTTTTTTGCAGCTCTAATTGACTATTAGTGTGTCGATGTGCTTTTCTTTATTCAAACTAAGTGAACATGCTGTTCTTCCGTGTTTGTTTGTGGTGTAAATTGTGTGGGCTCCGCGCCGTGCGCTTATCACACCCTGACGTCTGCTTTCTGGCTGTGGCAATGTTTGTTTGATATATTATGACATTCATTGTTATCTACGCTACCATATAGTTGACGCAGTAGGGAAATCTGGTGACATAGACTTCTTTTTCTTCTTCTTTTCCTCCTCCTCCTCCTCCTCCTCCTCATCCTCCTCCTCCTCCTCCTCCTCCTCCTCCTCCTCCTCCTCCTCCTCCTCCTCCTCCTCCTCCTCCTCCTCCTCCTCCTCCTCCTCCTTTTTGCTGCTGCTGCTGCTGCTGCTGCTGCTGCTGCTGCTGCTGCTGCTGCTGCTGCTGCTCCTCCTCCTTCTCCTGAAAAGTTTGACGACTTGCAAGCAAACATTTAACAGATCCAAATTGTGTCTTTGGGCGGGCGGCAGACATTTGGAATCCTTACAATCAATTATTTTCTTTAAATACTAGTTTTCCACATGAACCCGCTCTGTCTCAAATACGGTGTAGCACGACGTATGCAGCAGTGTGTAGCACGTGGACGGATTTTGTCGGGCGAATGGTGTCCCTGACGTGAGGTTAGCGACTTCTGAAGTCGTTTATAACCAATCTACCGGAGACAGTATCAATAAATTATTATCGCAGACTGGTTGTCGTGTCGGCCATTGTGCCACATTTGCTGGCGCTTTGTGAATATGTTTACGGGATCCCTGATGTGTCTTATTTTTATCTAGGGTACGGTCAAAAATTCGTGGCGCAAATTTTATTTATTTCCCTCAACTATCGAACATAAAGTCTCCAACTTTTGTACAATGGCTTGTATTATCACGTTGTCTTTACAGATACATATTTTTGTAAACACCTTTTAGCTGTATTTTAGAACATTTCTCAAGAATAAAACTTCCTGTGGGTGGTTTTTATGGATTTTAAAAGGTTGACAGCTGGGACAATATCGCTTTTAAAAACAAGTCCGTCTTTTTTTCTTCTTCTAAATAGCAAGTTTACGCTCATTTAACGCCCGTTTTGTGAACCTTTAGTTTAAAAACAAAGTGTTCGCTATAAAATCAGTTTCTTGTAACAAGTTTTGCCCCTGAAAGTGTCTTTGGTGAGCTGTTACGTAGACCATGTGCCTGTGCAAAATGTTTTTGAGAAGCGGGAAGTGCTGTGAACAATCCCATTTTCCGCGTGACAGATATTTATAGTATTTTATGAAAATCTTTTTGAAGAAAAGTTTTAAAAAATATTCTAGTCTCAATTGTTGTGGAAAAAATATGATTAAGTTAACACAGATTGATATAAACTGCTGAGCAAAGTATGGGCGACATAGGTGCACCCGTTAAAAGAGATATTTGAGGATAAGTTGCGCCACGAATTTTTGACCCCACTATAGTTTGTCAGATGTTTTGTATTGGTTATCGACGAGTGCTTTGGTGTGGTTTGCTCCTTATTTCCTATCAGACATCTATCGCCATTATTTCCATTCTTTTCTGTTGTTTGTTTGACAGATTCTTAGTAACAATTCGAATCATTGGCATTTATATGACCTGATTGTGATGCGAGCGCGTTTCGTAGCTCTACAGGCTTTAATCGAGATCTGTGGCGTTGTGGTCAGGCTCTAAACCATTGTGCCCAAAAAGACGTGGGTTCGATTACAGCGTAGGGAATATTATTTTTGTCGGGTGTCCTCGTCTGTCTGTCGGGGTGCTCTGTCCCCACTCAGTCCAATCTACTCTCGGAGCCCACTTCCCAACGGGTGGTTGAAAGGTACCACAGCTTCTTTACTTTCCCACTCTTGTTTCTACCTGTCTTTCTTCCTTTTCTCCAGTCACTAAATGGCCTGCAAGTGGTTGGCGGCTGCTCTGATATGTTGGCTCCTTCTTTCCTATCAAACATTTATCGTCCTTATCTACCCTTCTTTTTGTGTTTGTTACTCCCTTGTGTCACCTGTAATCTTCGGCACTTGTATGACCTAATTGTGTTGCAAGTGCCGTAAAACTCATACGAAAACGAAAAAAGTTCTCTTACTAAAACTACAAAAAAAACCTGAATGGCCACTATTGAGTCGATGTGCTTGTCTTTACTCAGGCGGCCAAGCACGCTTCCTTGTTGGTAAACATTGTGTCGATGGGGGGCGTAAAACATTCTCTATCTTTACCTTATAATCTACTCCATTGTTTTCACAGCGAGTTTGTTCCTCCTCGTAAATATTTTCAAGCGTGCAGCAGTGCGACACATGTGACCAGATTGGCGGGGCAAAGGTGATGTCGTCACTGATACAGCCTTGGGGTTAGCGACTTCTGATTAATTTCTTTTTAACCGATATACCGGGGACCGTATCAAGGAGTTGTTATCCCATGTTGTTGTCGGTCACTGTGTGGCCTCTGAGATATCGCGGCGCGGATTATGTTTACGGAACCAATGATGTGACCTACTTTTTGTCGAGTTTTTAGTTTAGTTTTAGTAATTGTTTTACGGCACTTGCAACACAATTAGGTCATATAAGTGCCGATTTGTCGAGTTTGTCAGCCTTTCTGTCCTTCGGTATCTTGTAGTTAGTTTTTCGAGAGTGCCGTCGGTTAGGCCTACTTCTTTTTGTTCGTGTTGATTTTTCTGCCTATCTTGCCTTTTCTGTGCACTAAATGACCGTTGTCACGGCGATGGCCTTCCTCAACCCGACTCTCACTGTTCTTGTCGATGCGTAGCGTGACGTCACCTTATGGCTGTGGAGTTGTCTTTGGACGGCGATTCGCATTGAACGAGTCCCAAGCAATGGCCTTTCGGCAGTCCTCAAAGGAGTGGTCTTTGGACACTTAAAAATAGTTAGAAAACCCCCCAAAACAAAACAAAAAAGAGAGAGGAAAGAAAGAAAGAAAGAAAAAATACGAGCTTATAACATCATACCCCCGCTTCCCTGAAATTTAAATAAAAAAGTGAGGAAAAAAGAGAAATGTAAAAGAAGAAAGTTAGACCAAAAAAAAAAAGAATGATACGCAGGCGTAGGCAGAGATCACCCCCCCAAAAAACAACAACAACAAACAAGCCAAAAAAACAAACAAACCAAAAGAACAAAAAAGAAATAAAGAAATTACACAATCCGTACAAGGAGATGGTAAA
This sequence comes from Aplysia californica, assembly GCF_000002075.1. Classification (NCBI taxonomy): domain Eukaryota; kingdom Metazoa; phylum Mollusca; class Gastropoda; order Aplysiida; family Aplysiidae; genus Aplysia; species Aplysia californica. The sequence goes on from NW_004797821.1 coordinate 66,951, forward strand.
GCTGTATGTGTTTGTGAGTCGGTCCCACCCAGACTCCGCGGGGATTTCCTCTCTCGTGACGCTGCACACAGTGCCATACTGATTCCTCTCTGTGTGGGCGGCTTGTGGGTGGTGGTGCGGCTGGTCTAACCAATTTTGGATTTTGGACGCAGTGATTGGCAGAGGGAGGCCAATACACTCACACACTCACACACACACACACATACACACACACACACACACACACACACACACACACACACACACACACACACA
>NW_004797821.1:67747-69043 GCF_000002075.1 Aplysia californica
CACACACACACACACACACACACACAAAAGCTCCTGCAGCTAAACAATATCTGGCTTTGTTACTGTCTGCTGAAGCAGAACAGTTCTATATTTTTCCAGGTATCCGTGTTACTGGAAAACCTTTCAAGGCAGTGTTACGTTGGCAGCTCGGTGGAGGGCGTCGGTTGCCAATTGGTTAGGCTACCGGACTCGTAATCGTGAGATTGCGGGTTCGGGGGTTCGAGCCTCAACTCGGTCCGACGTTGTGTCTTTGAGAAATGCACTTTACTCGAATTTCCCACTGATGTCGTTTTGGAGATGGGCGTTTAACTCGGAGGTCCCGCCTGGTAAATAACCTAACAGTGTTGATAGGGGCGTTAAACCTATACACTTTCTTTTTCTTGGCAGCACGAGCCCAAACGCGGGCTTTGAGTGACATCAACTTAGTATGCCTAATTAATTACAACAGAATGATAATATGGTTTTAACCACTGTTATTTACTAGGCCAAAGCTCTGGGAGCTGTGAGTTTCTCGTCAACTATCTGATTATGTTTTCCAAGTTAGTTGCTCTGGGTCTACTCCTGCTTCGTTTGTCTTTCATTTTCACAGTGAGAGTAAGATGTTCCAGACAGTAATGTCGATTCAAGTGTCTCAGAAACCGCATTTGTCTCTTCCTAATTGTTTATATTATATTCGTTTTTGGCTCACTTGAGCTTCTTTCACTTCAACGTCGTTTAATTTTTTACCTGTCCAGGAAATTAGTATGTCTGCTGTGAAATTTCATTTCCGTTATTTCTATTTTTTAAATATATTTTCGCTGTCTTCGGTAATTGTCCAACACCCACAGCCGTATACATAAGAATTGACTCAGGGCCGCCTTGATGCATCATTAGTCGCCGAGCTGTGTCTGGTGCCAGATACGTGGTGGGTGGTGGGGGGCAGAAGCCGCTTATGACAGGACACTGATCTTTTTTATTGGCGTCGTTTTGTCAGGGCACGTAGACTGTTTATGGTTCCGTCGCAGCGGGAGAGGGTGGTAAGCTCGTTATTTCGGGAACGTATCGGGGCCAAGGCGACTTAGTGGGACAACCAGGAAGGGAAGATTTCTGACCGTCCGACACGGGGTACACGAAGATTAGTCGGTCCTCGTGGTTTTTTTTTTTGGGGGGGGGGGAAGTGTTATACGGCGCTCGCAACTGAATAAGGTCCTATGAGCGCGCAGGACACACCAAACATTTTCAGTTGGTAGGAAATCTTGAATTTTATCCGGATGGTGGCCGAAGCCTACTTTATTGATTTTAGACCGCCGATGGATC
>NW_004797821.1:71379-72747 GCF_000002075.1 Aplysia californica
AGAGGAGGGGGCAAAGGAGGTGAGGGGGTGGGGGCAGAGAGTGGAAATGAAAGCAGACAACAGAACATTGTTAGAGATCAGGAAAGAATGTGAAAGGAGACAATTTTAGAGAAGAAAGTTTTTTGGTCGCTACCCGGAATCGAACCCGGGACCTTTGAATGAGAGGCCAACACCTTAACCTCTAGGCCACGAGAGCCCCCAGAATAAGTCTGATTCCCTGTAAAGACTTCTCTGTTGACACCCACCCCTTGGCGCTCATATGACTTTATGCAGTTTCGAGCGCCGTAAAACCCTCTACTATAAAAGAAAACTATTTTAAAAAATCCACCATTGTTATCAATTTCATCTCGACTCTTTGTTTATTGACGCATATAAAGTTATGTCTTTTGTTCATTCACGCCGACATTGGCGAGGATGGTTGGAGAGTGCCACTGGTAGGTCTTACTTGTTTACTTTCCTTCTTTTGGATCTCTCTGTCGGTCAATCCTCTTACTTGAAGTGATTCATTAGTTGACTTGTGCTAATTGCACGTAATGCTCTCCTCCTATCAAACAATTCTGTGGATCTAACTCTCCCCCAGCTCTTAATGTCCATTATTGTGTCGAAGTGCTCTCTGTGTACTCAAACAAACCAATAAACGAAACCGACATTGGGCACACGGTCAGTGAGGGTACGAGGTTTACGTGGTAACGCGAATTAAGTCCTGTGGTTCTCTGTTAACGCTAGGGAGGTCTTATCGTTCTCCAGAGGCTAAATACAATAGGACGTATTATTGCATTGTCCCGTTGTTTCTAGTTTGCTTTCACAAACGTTCTGTTTATTTAATGTTGACGAATGAACGATTCCCAAGTGTAAATGTTTTCTTGTCAGTATTAGGCGGATACATACTTTTACACAATTCGGGTGGCTGAAGGGCGCCACTGTTAGATCCTACTTTTTTTCTTTCCCTCAGTTGTTTCTGTCTATCTGTCTTACTTTCCCCATGTACTAAATGACCGATACTTTGTTGAAGTGCATTTATTTACACAAAAGATGAGCAAACAAGTGAGACAGTAGCGCTCTTTGAAGGCTACGGGAGACCAATTATATTTAATACTTTATAAAAAAACAAACACGATATCCATTGACTTATTAAGCGTGGCCCAGGCTGACATTTATTATAGTGAAACCCTATTGGCAGCGTGCGTTCTGCTTCTACCCAAGGCCTCGAGCACACTAGGAAAATAATAAATATTTCCATTCGTTGCACGGTTGCGAGTTTACAAATGAGGCAATTTTTACCCGTGTGCGCCGGACCAAAGGCGCTAAAAGCATTTTCAGTAGGATGTGTGTTCATTGAAAATTTGGTCTTGGGTTAAGTAAAAAGGG
>NW_004797821.1:72847-74049 GCF_000002075.1 Aplysia californica
CCCCTTTCCTTCCCCTTTCCACCCCGAAGTGCACCATGCGTATGTTCTAATGACGGCAAAAGAAACACGACACGTAAAGGTTTTTTTTTCCTTGTGTGCTAGCCCACCAATACTAAAGAGACTTAATCAGGGTTGATCCTCAAAGACATGATAGTCTAGAACGGACAGAAATATTTTTCCGGGGCACCATGCTCTTACCACATAATATGTAATTTTGGGGGCACTAGTAGTAGTAGCTCCCACATCGTGTCGTTTCCTTGGTTGAAACATGTCAAAAACATGTAAGTGATTTACACCACAAACAGCACAATTTAGATCATCTAGGAGGTGCGTTTTGACCCTGCTGCCGTTCGGGCTAATCTGGGCTGCGAAGGGTACGACGTCCCAGCGGAAAGGCCGGGGTACTCGATAAAAGTTCTCCCCAACACGGTTATCTCGAACTCAGGTCTTCTATGTGTGCCGGCAAAGAGCCTAACCGCTACACAACAGACACCGGTCGGTTGATTATTTCTGTCTCTTTTTCTTAAAAAACATTTTTTTAAAAAGTATTAGTTTTGTGGCACTTGCAACACAAGTAGGTCATTCAAGTGCCGAAGTCTCTTTTTGCCCTTTCCCGAAAACAACAAACATATTTAGTGCACACATTCACATTTTTTTCACACCCCCCCCGGGACAGTGCCACTGACTGAAGTGTCTTTATGCCATTCCCAAAAGGGGGGGGGGCATATCTCGTTCAAGCATAGTTGAATTGTAAATGGGCTGACTCATGTCACGCTCATAACTGTGCCTGATCTGCAATAGGGAACTACTGCTTTTTCTTTCCTGATCCTTACTATTGTATTTTTCCTCTTTCTTTTGTATGTTTGTCACTCTCTTGTGACTTTCTATTTCCGGGGTGCCCTGATAGCCGAAGCAGACCTTGTGCTGTTGAAGCTAGGGAGGTGAGCAGAATAAGTCTTGTTTGTTTGTTTAAATTAGTATAGGGTTTTACGGCGCTCGCAACTGCATAAGGTCATATGAGCGCGAGGGACACACCTAATACTTTTTCGTTGGTAGGACATTTTGAATTTTGCCCGGCTGGCGGCCGAAGCCTACTTTTATCGATTTTAGACCACCAATGGATCTTTAACGTGCGCAACTTGCACACGGGCCCTCCGAGATTTTTCGCCCTTGTCCGAGAAGGCTAGGTGTAGATCTTTCCT
>NW_004797821.1:74616-77900 GCF_000002075.1 Aplysia californica
GTCTGTCTGTCTGTCTGTCTGTCTGTCTGTCTGTCTGACTGACTGTCTGACTGTTTGACAGTCTGTCTGTCCGTCTCTCATTCTGTCTGTCTGTTTTTAGTGTCGTTTTGTACTATTATTGTTGATGCCCCCTATTTGTTGCGGGTGGTTGGAGGACGCCACTTGTAGGTCTTACTTCTTTCTTTTCATCCGTTGTTTCTATTTAGTTTGCTTCTTCCCTGCAGTAAATGGTCGTTGTTGTATCGATGTGCTTCTTTTAACTCAAACCCAAACTCTACTTGTTGTGTCTATTTTCTTTTTTTGTTGTTGTTAGTGATGGTTTTTTTCTTTGTAGTTGCTGATGGTGGTGTCGTTGATATAGTTAATCTTGTTGCTGTTTTTGTGGTCGATGTTACTGTTGTTGGTGATGATGGTGACTACTTTTTGCATATTTGTTTGTTTGGTTTTAGATACATTGGCAGTCTGCATTCATCACTGAAACCGGATAGTTGGAGAGTGTGACTTGTAGGTTTTACTTCTATTCTGTCCCGCTCTCGTTTGCTGGCAGCCCCTATTTCTTTGCTTTCCATCTATTGTTTCTGTCTGTTTGTCTTGTCTTACTTTTTCCCAGCTTTAAATGACCATATTTTTTATGTCGATGTGCTTCTCTTTACAAACGTCTTATGTTTCTGTGGGTCTTGCCTTAAACAATTTTTTACTTTCTCTGAACAACCAATATCATGCCGACATGTTTCTCTTTTCTCAAACTTTTAAGAAAACATAACATCAAAGAAATGATTTTTATTGTATGAGATGTAAACAGACAGGCCAGAGTCTGTAAACAGACATGCCAAAGTCTGTTATTACCGTTTTAATATTTTTGTTTATACTGGATTCTTTCGAAGCCGTCGAAAGAGCCGGAGCTTTCCTCGAGGTTTAAGGCGGCTCTTGGTCGATTTTTGTCTGATTTTTTTCTTAAAATATTACTGACGTCTAGATTTAGTGATGAGGCTCTTAGCTATTGCGCGCAAAATACGTGGATTCGATTCCCGCCCGAGGAAGTTGAAATGTTTCGAGTATTTTCGTCCTTCTTTCCGACGTTGTATCCCCCCTTAGATTAGAATATGATGTCACCAAATACGTTTTTTTTTTTTCAAAAGTGGGCCGGATAACAGAGAGAATGCCGAGTGGGTGGTTGAGCGATACTTTGGTGTGGTTTGCTCCTACTTTTCGATCCAATACCCGAATCTATCGTTCTTGTTCTTCTCCTTTTTTGGACGTGTTACTTTCTTGTTACACCTCTTATCTTCGGCACTTATACGACGTTACTGTGTTGCAAGTGCCGGAAAACTCTTTACCTAAAGTAAACTAATGAGTGTGCCGAGTGCTGGTCAGATAATCTTTTTAAAAAAAACAAAACAACAACTATACAATGAATATATAAAATACAATGACAACAAATTCATAGATTTATGTAGATACAAAATACACACGCATAACAACAAACGTATTTATTTGAAAGTCACCAAATGAAATAAATATGTGAAAAGATACACTGTAATTATATCACTGTTAGTGTGCACATATCTGGATCTCACAAACCGAGCAACAAAATTAGATGAGTGCAACTTGTGATACTGGCTAATTTTTTCAAGATACTTGTAATCCAATTTGATTTTTTAATTGATGCATCTAATCAAGAACATTGCTTTCAAATGTTCACCAGTCAGCCTAGTTTGATGTATTGGCTTTACATACTTATCTTTTAAAACGTTTGCTTCCAGACATATTTACGTTCTAAGAAGTGATTATGTAGGAAATGTATTATATAAAAGGTTGCGGGTGGTCAGCGGATACTCTGGTGTGGTTTGCTCGTTCTGTCCTGCCAAACATCTATCGTCCTCTTCTCTCCTCCTTCTGTTTTGTGTTTGTTATTCTCTTGTAGCACCTTTGATATTCAGCACTTATAATAATTATTATGATCTAATTGTGCTGCAAGTGCCGTAAAACTATTCCAAAAACTAAGTGAAATATTTTTTTCACTAAAGCCGAGTAATTATAATCTTAAGTTTTGATCCAAGACCGGTGCTGTGGTGACACACTATTGGAAGTAAAAAAAAAAAAAATCAAAAAAAAAATCAACAACAACCCCCCCAAAAAAACAACAAACAAACAACACAAACAAAACAAAACTAAGACAACAAACCAGTACATACTCCTACAACTTTTCCCTATGCAAGCAGAAGCGAGTTATCCCAGACTTAAGACTGAGCATTGCTATGTACCAAACTATTTAGTGGAATTTGCTAATTTGCTGAGACCAGACCATCAATGATTTATTTATAGAGGCACCAGCCATCCATGTCCAGGTGCTGTTTTAGCCTCAATTTAATTTGCTGAGATCGCAAAAGAAATTGCATCGTTGGTATTTCATGGTCCGTTGGAAATCCCACTCGACAAAGCATAGAGGAAATAAAGGTGTCAGGACGACTCATGATACATGTACAAGTATGTGTACTGTTTGACCCGGTGTTTAATGTTTGTAACACTGCTATAGCTGCCGCCTGGACTGTTGCACCAATTATAATTGCGGTGATAGAAGGTGTGTTTTTTTTCTCATACTGCACAGGTGCACGGGTAAAGTAAGTGAAACTACGGTAGCCGTTAGCGTCTCTCTCTCTCTCTCTCCTTCCCTTCCTCCCCCCCCCCATTTCCCCATCTCTTCTCTCACAATATAATTGAGAGTTTGGAGGTTTGGAGGGAGGGCTTGTCGTGTGTTTTGTGTGTTTTTGTGTGTGTCTGTTTGTGTCTGTTTTCTTGGGGATAGGGTGTTTGTTTAGTTTTGTTTTGGTGTGGTTGTTTTTTGTTGTTGTTGCTGTTTGGGGGAGGTTGGGGGGGGGTCTTAAGTGTTTCGATAAAAGCAACCCCCTCCCCTTTCCCCTTAATCAACAAGCCAAAATCTTGTTCTAGAATAAAGTTACCTTACACGATTTTGACCTTCACTCTCATTTTGTCAATGGCACCAATGTCAAGGATACTGAACTGTCTGAGATAAGTTAGAAGATCAAGGTCAGGGTCAGGGTCCTTCAGCTCCACCTGGAAAATATAACAAGAAAAACCTCGCATCCACTTTGACGATGAAACATTGGAAACGGCAAAGAAATGCCGGGATATAAAGTGATAATATTAGTATAGAATTAATCCTATGATTCTTTCATGAGAGACAATGTAAACACACTGTTTAGTCACACTCGGGGAACTCGCTAAGAATGATAGATCTTCAGCAGTGCTTGTCACCCTTTTTT
>NW_004797821.1:78000-79859 GCF_000002075.1 Aplysia californica
GAGAGAGAGAGAGAGAGAGAGAGAGAGAGAGAGAGAGAGATGTCGTTACATTGTATGCTTATTGGAATGTCGACTTGGCTGGCAGTAGACGTCAGGCTAGACAGGAGACCGCCGCTTCACAAATACCGCAGTTTTGAAGAAAAAAAATGCAAATATTTCCCGTTTATACAGCACTTCAGATCCTGCATAGAATTTTTACTTTCGTTCGTCTACACTCAGGTGGACTGCCTCGTAAGAATATACCGGCCCGCTGTAACTAAAGGAAGAAAGGACTATCGATCGGTGACGGTCTCATAACTTGGTAAGTTTGCAATATGCCACGGCCCAATAAATAAACAGCCTGTTATTGATTTGTCCTCCGGTGAATGGCCATATAACATATTGTTCGACAAGCTGCTTTGTAGCCTGTACTAAAGTTGCCGTATTAAAGGTTATGGAACGAATTTCCGTCCGATAATATTTTTATTAGGTTGGCGGGTGCTTTGGTGTTGTTTGCTCCTTCTTTTCCATCAAACATCTATCATCCTGATCTCTCCTCGTTCTTTTCTGTGTTTGTTACTCTCTTGTAACACCTCTAATCTTCGCCCCCCCCCCCCCGGGCAATGCTACTGACTGAAGTGTCTTTAGGCCATTCCCAAAGAGGGCGTATTATTAATATTTTAACATATTCTTATGCACTGTAGAATTGTAAATGGGCTGATTTATTAATGTCATGCCCATACTGTGCAGGAACAACATAGGAGGAACTGCTGCTTTTTCTTTCCTCAGCCTTACTATCGTAATTTTCCCCTCTACTTCTTTTGTATTTTGTCACTCTCTTGTGAACTGCTATTTCCGGGGTGCTTTGATAGTCGAAGCAGACTTTATGCTGTTGAGGCTAGAAAGGTGAGCAGAGTAAGCCTGATTCCCCGTTTGGTCTTCTCTTTTGACATCCACCCTTGGCGCTCATATGACCACATGCGGTTGCGACGGCGTAAAACCTTACTAACAAACTTCGACACTGATATGACCTTATTGTGTTGTACGTACAGATAAACTCTTACGAAAACAAAAGTATTGTTATAAAACAACTTGTCCTGCAATTCAATGTGCCACTGAAATATTTTACTTGGGTATTTATGGATTGTCATAGAATAAATCAGTGAGTATTCTTGTCCGATTAAACGACTTGTCCTGCTATGCCACTGAAATATGTGGGTGGTTGGCGGGTGCTCTGGTGTGGTTTGCTCCTTCTTTCCTATCAAACATCTATCATCCTGATCTCTCCTCGTTCTTTTTTGTGTTTGTTACTCTCTTGTAACACCTCTTATCTTCTGGCACTTATATGACCTTATTGTTTTGCAAGTGCCGTAAAACTCTTACTAAAACTAAAAACTACTAAAACTAAAGCCACTGAAATACCTAACATGCTTATTTACAAAAAATACTTTTGTAAAGCAAGTCAGTTTTCTTGTCCTGGTGCGTATGGTTGACGGATGCTCTTGAAAAGTTTGCTTCTTCTTTCATGTCGAACATCTATCTCCCTCATCTCCCCCCCCCCCTCTTTTCTTTGAATTGTACTCTAACATTTTTTGTCGACGTGCTTCTCTTTACTCAAACAAACAATATAGCGTATTTCTGTTTCATGGCTAAAGCACCTTAAATTTTGTGTCCGAACTTCTAAAATTACATTAAAAAGGTGACCGAGAATTGGAACTCACCAGAAACGACCTTGAGACTTGTTATGCTCCCTACAAATTACTGTGGTGTTAATGTCGTGTCTTTGAACTAGTCGGTGTCAGATGATTTTTCACACTTCAAAATCTGTCTGATCAGCCGTTCACCCATCTTAGAGAACACGGCTGATCTATAGAACCCCC
>NW_004797821.1:79989-81144 GCF_000002075.1 Aplysia californica
TTTTCATCCTGGGAATGATCACAATAAAACATCTTTTGTTTATTGTCGATGCTCTAGTCATTATGTAGGGCTTCAGTAAACTTGGAGTGGGCTTTTAACCCTTAGGTACCGCACATTATAACGACACTTCTAAGACGTCCACCTGTCGAAGACGGTCACATTTTTCCTCCACAATGGGTGGCTGTCTCAGACCATTTCGACTGGAAATACGGAAATAGTTGTTTGTCGAGACTAATGTTCACGTAGGTGTTCCAGATCAAATTGTGTCGACCGTTCCGAAAACGTGAACTCAATTCAATCAATCTCCAGGCGTTCTCTGTTGGGAGGCTGGTAGTTGGTGGGTGCTCTAGTGTCACCACGCTGCCTGTCTCTCGATTTATCTGTCTGTGTTTTTGAATGTCGATGCCCGTTCTGTACTCAATGTGGTCTTTATTATATTGGCGTTTTGTAACAATTCTGCCTTGTTAGCCTTTAGAGAAGCACATCGACACTATAATGGCCATTTAGTGCTAGGAAAAAGCAAGACAGACAGACAGAAACAACGGAGAGAAAGTAAATAAGTAGGAGACCTACCTGTGGCCCCCTCCAACCACCCGCTAACAAGTCTGTGTGGGTTTGTCGGTGAGTCCTACCATTAGGTCCTACCTTTCTTCGTTCCCTCTTTTGTTTCTGTTTGTCTTACTTTTTCCTTGCACTAATGACCGCTGATATCTCACTGTGCTTTTCTTCACTCACACCCGCAAACACGTTGCTTCTGAGCCTATTCTTTGGGCCATCTGGACCCTGGTTTGGATTATTATCGGCTTTAATAAGCCCGTCGTCTTTGCGCTCATAGCAATACATAATATACGCACAATGTCAGACGAATGAAGGACGTTTTCCGTATTGCGAGATAGATGGGCGCAATATATTGAGTATTGAGCCTCCGGTGATAAAGCGCTGGTAAGTGTCATCGACTCATGTGCTGACGTCAGTCGATTGACGCGCGGGCCGAGGTCCCAGGTGTCCGCGTTGCACAACATACAACTAAAGACTGCCTGGAAGCATTGATTTATTATTGTCTGTCTGTCTGTCTGTCTGTCTGTCTGTCTGTCTGTCTGTCTGTCTGTCTGTCTGTCTGTCTGTCTGTCTGTCTGTCCTTATCAGTTTGTGTCT
>NW_004797821.1:83428-86903 GCF_000002075.1 Aplysia californica
TATTATTAAATTATTATTATTGTTGTTTACGCTTGTTGTGAGGTACCTTTAATAAAAAATGAATAATAAAATACACGTACAATTGACGTGCCTGACACGCTTGGGAAAGACGAGGCGAAACTCATCAAAGTCGATATTGTTCATTAGAGTGATGTGCTCATCATATAGAAATGCGTTTTGGCAGATTGTATCAACAGGAGCTTGTTACCCCCGGGTTACGTTAGAGCAACAGTGCTCACTCTCACAGAACTATAGTTTTCTCGGTTGAACTTATGTGTGAACTTGGCCTTTGATTTTTACAGGTGGGTTTTTGTTTGTTTGTTTGTTTGTTTTTCTCCCGAAACGGCTCGGATTTTAATAGAGCATTTTTAATTTTCTCGAAGTTTTTAGCTTGCGTTGGTGTTGTTTTTACCTACCTGTTTTGATATATTTCTGATTTGGCAAACGTTTAATTAATCGAAAAATACATGTGTACCCAGTGTGGTCATACGGAGAGTTTCGACTGTCTTCGTTCGGCTGACACACGGTTTATTGTGTCTTCTTTGGGACTGGCGTCTCGAAACATCCAATAAAAAACGTACAAAATAAAATACGAATAAAAGTAAATAATGAAAGTGAAGACATGCACACCCCCCACCCCCCTCAATCCCTTGTTACCCCATTCCCAACATCACAGAAATAAGATTAAAAGCATCACCTGTGTGTGGTTGACAGGTCCTCTGCTGTGGTTTGCTCCTTCTTTTCTATCAAACATCTGTCATCCTTATCTCCCCTCTTTCTTTTTTGTGTATGTTACTCTCTTGTAACATATAATCTATTCTTCGGTACTTATATGACCTTATTTATTGTATTGCAAGTGCCGTAAAACTCTTACTAAACCCCAACCACAACATGAGAAAAGGCAGCTCCATCAACGACAACCGCAAATCAGCGCGGGCAACAAAGACAACAAACACCACCCGGAGCTCCAACCGGGTCTCATCAGTTGTTTGTTTTAGTTGAGGTTTTACGGCGCTTTCAACTGCATAAGGTCATATGAGCGCCTTCTCATCAGTTGTGTTTTCCCAATCACCATAATTATTTTTATTTCTGACCTCATAATTGGAGAGAGGTCAAACAGGCCGCCCTCTAAATGATCTAAATTGTGTAGACTTTGACGGAATGCATCTGCAATGGTTGTTATAATCATGCCCTTCTTAGTGCTGGTTCTCATAGTTTAGACACCAGGCGGAGAAAAGGTCCACTTTTACTGAATGTAACTAGTGGTATAGACGTCCATCTATACCTTCAAATAAGTGATCCCAGCTGTATTGTGTTAAAACTGTAACGCTACTTATTGATTTGATGAGGAGATGTTTCCGACGAGAGACATTACTTTCGACGAGAGTGTGGGTATTTGGAAGGTGTGTGTCCAATTTTTTTTTCTTTCTGTGTGTCCGGCCTGCTCTTTCCCAGTACTAATGGCCGTTATTGTGTCGTCGTGCTTCGTTTTTACCGTTTAGAGAGGGTTTTGTGTGACGTCAGAATACAGTATTATCACTTGAGTTCTCACGAGTGGCGTCACGAACATACAGTCGGTAATCTGCGTGGGAATTTGTCATGTTGACTTAGTTGTTTTCTCTGTCTCAATAACGCGTGTAATGTAAACGTTGTTTGCATCATAAACGAGAAGAAAATAGAAGTCACTATATTAGTTCTAAAAGTAAACGTTGATTTGTTTTACAAGAGAGAAAAAAAGAAGCCACTATAATGATCTTAAGTATAAACTACAAAAGACGAAACAAGTTTGCTATGTTAATTTTTTACGCAATGAATCAAACCTTACAGGTTGTATTGCGCTGGTTCTTGTAACTAATGATTATATTTCATGATACTGTGAATAATTCAAAATAGCGAACGTTCGACGCCTCGATTTCGTTCTCAGTATGGTTTAAGTTTTTTTGAGTGTTTTCCAGCGAGGATTTACAAGACTTATGAAACATGGAAAACTTGGTCTTCTTGTTAAAAAAAAGGCTAATTGTGATAATGCTCATCCACTCTTGCTAGGTATTTAATATTTATCTACTGTCTGTATTTGTTTTAAAATGCATGTCTTCACGCCCTCATCTACACAATTTAGATTATTTCGGAGATTGGCTTCGGACTCTGCCTGACAGAGCCAACCCGGGCTAGGAGGGATACATCCCAGCAGAAACCGAGATACTCGATAAAAAATTCTTTCCGCACAGGAATCGAAATCCGGTCTTCTACGTGAGACAGCGACGCGCTTACCCGCTACCCCACAAAATGCCGGTACTGTTTATTCTGACTTTGTTTTGGGTCATGTTTTGTTTTTTTAGTGCAGAATACCCTTCGTTATATGAAGCTATTGGCATTTTTAATTGTGATACCCTATGCTTCCCAGCGGGTTGGGTCGATGGTCATGTCGCCTCATCAAATATATTGCCATGGCAACACAATACTCGCTCTTCATATATCTACTCTATATGGTTCAGAGAATATTGCGCTAGTAACGTTCACAACGTTCTCGTCCTGATACATGTACTCCCTTTACAGGGTGCTAGGAGGGTGCCACGTGTTGGTCCTGCTCGTTTTCTTTCACACTGTTGTAGCCTGTCTGTCATGCCCCCCCCCCTGCTGCTGTTTCTGTCTGTCAATTTTGCTCTTTTGGGCACCAAGAGACCGTTGCATGATCGTGTTCAAAGTTCCTCAGCTACTCACCGTGATCCTGTGGCAGGCGGACGTTAAAGTTCAAAGTAACTGTACATTGTCGAGAGAGGGATGAGTGTGATATTTTCTCACGAAAAAGTCGTAAGAAATTCTTTCGACTTCCGATGATAACAAGGGGATGCACTTGGATCGGACGTCTCGGAATTTAAATACACCTCTTAAATAAGCTTACGGTATAGAAAGGCTCATTAACATCCATACAATTTTAAATGTGAATCTAATTTGTGTTTCAGAAGGACGGGCAGAACCTCCCCCCCTAAGAAAAAAGAAAATCACCACCACTGCCAACAAAACACGAAGACAAAAAAAACAAAAGCAAGACAAAAACAACCCTTTTAAACTTCGACAATGACAAAGGGGCACACTTGGCAAGGTCCGACGGGATATTGGCGCCTGTTGAAAGGGGCATAAAAACTCACATAGTTATAACTGCGAGTCTGGTCTGAGTTTCAGTAGGACACCCTGACATGGCGCTGACCGGAAGATGGACATCTTGTGCAACCTTCCCATAAGCCTGTATGGCGTCAGTGTCCGTGCGATGCTCTATAGAGATTGGAATCCAATGAGTTGTTTATGGAGAGGCTTTCCAGGCCCGGTACTCTTGGCGCTTTCACCTCCTTCGTCCTATTGGGACCAATAGACGGCCATTGGATGCCCTGTCGTCTCAAACGGAGCGACCGAAGGATGGGCGGGTGGTTATTGCTTTTTTTCTGTTCTGTTCTTTTTTTTTTTTTGAAAAGGAAAG
>NW_004797821.1:89349-90768 GCF_000002075.1 Aplysia californica
CTCTCTCTCTCCCCCCACCCCCCCTCCCCCCGTCTCTCCCCACCACTCTATTCCGAGAATAGGGCTTGAAGGGGTGGTTGGTGAGCACTTTGGCGCGGTCTGTATCTTCTGTTAAGTCTAGCGTATTGTGGTTTCCGATGCGATTGTCATTCAGCGTACGGGTATTTGAAGGGTTTTATTGGTTGGTCCAACTTCTTTTTTTTACACTGTATAGTTTTTGTCTAACTGTATTAGCGTCCCCCCCCCCATCCTTAAAGTAACAAGTGACCTTTATTGTGTGATGCGTGTTGCTGTACTAAAAACAGCACACAGACAACAACAAAAAGTCATTTACCGCGCGCGCGCGTGTATGTGTCGGGATAAGAAATGTAATGCCTGAAACGTCCTATTATATCTGAGGGTTTGAATACAACGTTTTGTTATTTTTAAAGTGATCCAGCCTCTTGCAGTTTCTATAGTGTATGTTATTTGCTTCGGTGTGGGCATTCTGAAAAGTCTGCTTGATGACTGATGGAAGGTGGTTGATGGGTGTCACTGGTGGGTCATATTTCTTTATTTTTCCTCTGTTGTTTCTGTCAACGGGTCTCGCTTTTTCCTGACGATAAATGTCCGTTAGTGTCGACGTACTTGTCCTTCCTTGTGCTAAAACGTATGGATTTGCCGCAGGCTGCCATTCCACTACAGATTATATATGTGTGACGTCTACAAAGACTTCGCTTTAAAGATTTATCAGCCCTCCCCGTTTTCCCTTTTGCTTTGTCCATATAATGTTGGATGGCCATCACGGTGGCCTCTTAATGTGCTGCATAGCACCAGCAGTACATCACTTTTGTCCTGGGCATAGGGAGGGCACCGATGTAGCTTCTGTGTTTACTGTCTCTTCGAGATACTGTCTCTGCTGGTGGGCGGTTGGCAGGTGCTCCGAAGTGGTTTGCTCCTTCTTCACTATGAAGCTTCTATCCCCCTTATCTATCTCTCCTCTTTCTTTTTTGTGTGTTTGTTACTTTTTTGTGACACCTCCAATCTTCGGGACTTATATACCTCATTGTGTTGCGAGTGCTGTTAAACGCTTACTAAAACTAATGTTTTTGTTCCTAGTTAGTTGTTTTTTGGGAAACTAAATGGCTTGCATCGCATCAGTGTGTTTCTTTTTAATCGCGAATCAAGCAACGTAAAGCTATTTCTGCCGACGGCACAGCGATCTTGAATGCTTTTAGTCAGTTGGCGCTACGGATCAGTCCCAATTCTTTTTTCCCCCTATGTTGTTTCTGTCTATCCATCTTATTTTTTGCCATAGCCGTTATTGTGTTGATATGCTTCTCTTTACTTGAACAAACGGTATGAATAAACGGTATGAACAAACGGTATGAACAAACGGTATGAACAAACGGTATGAACAAACGGTATGAACAAACGGTA
>NW_004797821.1:91258-92117 GCF_000002075.1 Aplysia californica
CCCCCCCCCCCGCACAAACGAGAATTGAACTCCAATCTTATGCGCGCATCGGCAAAGTTCTAACCCGCTACACCGCAGACGGCTGTTATCTATGATTGTCGACGACTCGATTAATCACTGTCGACGACACTATGATTTATTAATCAATAGGGCCGTGGGACTCAAACTCTAACATTGGGTGGTTGGCAGGTGCTCAGGTATGGTTTGCTCCTTTTTTTTATATCTCCTCCTTTATTTTGTGTTTTTGCTCTGTTGTAACAACTCTAATCTTGGTCGCTTACATGACCTAATAATTGTGTTGCAAGTGCCGAAATACTGTTGCTTACCCCCCCCCCCCCCCCCCCACCCCACACCCCAAAAAGACAACAAAAACAACAACAACAATCAAACAGTAACAACACCTTTTTGTTACAACCAAAAACAAACCAACACCCCCCAAAAAAACCCAAAACAAAACAACAACAACAAAACAAACAAAAACAACAAACCCACAATAAAAACCCAACAAAACAAAAACAACCAAAAAAAAAAGCCCAAACAAACCCTACCTCAACTCTAATTTATTACCCCCCTATTTTTCTGTTTGTGTCACAGATTGGAAGCCTGGACGATCACTACCTGTTCGAGATCCCTCACAGACAGAGGCGGTCTGCTACTCACAGCCACGAGCATCACACAGCCCTGACGGACCATGGCGAGGTGACTTTTTTTCCCCTTACTTCTCATGATATTCCGAGAATGTTGTACACCTATTATCTCTGCACCGTTTATTTTGTGTAAGAGATGAGAGCCCCATGATAATGCCTCATGATTTAATTTAAGTTTGCAGATAACGTTGTGTTTAACTCAGTCAGAACAA
>NW_004797821.1:94070-95313 GCF_000002075.1 Aplysia californica
TCTCTCTCTCTCTGTCCCCCCCTCCCCACCCGCACAATTTTCATTCTGTGAGACACACCATTCATTACGTTAATTGACTCCTAAGGCTGCTAAATCACAAGATAATGTGCAGTTAAGACATGGCAATTATTGTCGTCGGTTATTTTATCTTATTATTATTTACACTATTTAATACGTGATTATAGAAGGATTAGCCGATTATATAATAACTAATTCGCTTTTTTTTAAAACACGTGAAAGAAAACCAGAAAGACGGTTTGATTCATGACTTGCTACGTGATCAGGAACGAATCTCTTTGTTGATGGGAAGTAAATAAAGTGATTACATGGGATGATAGTAACATGCTTACAGATTTGAGCACACTTGAGCCGAAGGTACTATACCTTACGGGGTATACTATCTTTGTTTGAGCAGGCTGTCGGCCGTGACGATCGCGCTGTATAGGATTTTAATTCTCTTGGCTGGTATAATTATAATAATATGTGGTATACTGGTTACAATGGGTGGCGGAGCGCTTAGTGCGCTCGTCCCCGAAGCGGAAGGTCCTGGTTCGAGCCTCTATTTGGACATGGATTTTTTTTCGCCCCCTCCTGCCCTCCCAGCAGTAGTGGGTACCTGACTTCGAGTTGGGGAAGTAGAGGCGGCGTGGAAAAGAACTGGCCACCCAACCACAATATGCCGAAGGCCCAGGAAGTTATCTCACTAACGAGGCAATCCCCAATGCCCGGATCGGATGCGGGAACGACTTTTACTTTTTAATGGTTACAATCTTCACCGGCGCCTGCAGAAGATGTGCGTTCGATTCCCGTTTGCAGAGGCTTTTCATTTTTAAAAAAATCGAATAACTCTGTCTGTCTGCTGGGACATTGTCTACCTCTCGGTCCAGGTTTGCTCCGAGAGACAGGGTCGAATCACCCCGCCTCTTAAATGATCTAGATGGCGTCGATGTGGTCGTTTTGTTCAGTAATAATTAAACCGTTAAAGGCCTTATAACATCTTGCTCTCACTGGAAAAATAGACGGAAGGAGCAGAGGTAGCCAAAGAGTAACTTACTTACTGAGCTTGAACAGATGGGTGACAGGAAAAGACCGTGATATTTTTTTCAAGCGCCCGAGGAGGAGGGGGAGAAGGAGGAAGAGGAGTTGATAAAGGACAAGAAGAAGAAGAAGAAGAAGAAGAAGAAGAAGAAGAAGAAGAAGAAGAAGAAGAAGAAGAAGAAGAAGAAGAAGAAGAAGAAGAAGA
>NW_004797821.1:96790-98563 GCF_000002075.1 Aplysia californica
ACACACACACGTGTAGCTCACCCTATCCTACCAACACTGGCTGTCGTAAAATGTGATGACGTTTTAGTTTTTAATCGGATGCCTGAATACTGTCTCGTACCGCAGGTCGGCTGGTTCGAGCAGCAAGTCGTCAAGTCTCGCTCGAAGAGAGATTTCCACCCTCGGGATGTGGCCGAACAGATGAGTGTCCTGGACCCTTACTGGAAGAATCAATGGTATCTGGTGAGTAGGGACCCTACCCCGGCCCCACTTTCAGGGAATGTAAAAACATAATTTGTGTCACGATGTCGTGGAATCAGGCCGTCGTCAAATGTTGGAGCTTGTAGAGGGTGTCGTCTGAAAGCTTGTTTATTTTTCTTTCTTTTGATGAAAATAGAATGCCCGTCTGTTTTGAATAGAGGTAGAGATGTTTGCGTTTGAAAGAGGTCGGCTGGCGTGGTGTCTGACATTAAACAAACGAGCAAACGGCCACAAAAGTTAATTATTGACTTCTGAAAATGGACTGTCCTTGGAAACAGCAAATTTATACGTAATTATGTGTCTTTGATCAACCTTTTACTACTGTAAAATCCACACTTAAATGTTTTTAAATGGACATAAAATGTGTTGAGCCAAAAAAGAAGTCTAAAAAATATTCTGGGCGGTCGGAGAACTGTTTTTTGTTTTTTTTGTTTTTTTCTTCTATTTCATCATTTTGGCGAGTGCCTGATTTTGCCACGATGACACACATTTACTTGGACGCCAAATGATTCGTTCTTGTGTGGTGTTTATTTCCAACTCTTTTTTTTTTTTGGTCAATCTGTTGTCTTCGTTTTACTATCACAGTTCTAGCCGATGGGCTGAGTCTTTCTTTCTCCTCTGCTGCTTCTGTGTGTCAATATTGCTTTTGTCCTACTCTAAATTACTTTTATTTTATTATGTCGATGTGCTGCTTTTTTCGCTGACATGCACACAAAAGGATTCTCCGCCCCGTTTTTGTCTTTTCAAGATTGGTGTGTGTGTGTGTGTGTGTGTGTGTGTGTGTGTGTGTGTGTGTGTGTGTGCGCGTGTGTGCGCGTGTGTGTGTGTGTGTTGCTGGAACAGCTCACTACGAAAAGCTAAGAACCAAGAGGAGTGGAGGAAGTGAGCTGCAAAATCTGCTGCGGTGCTCCGACCTACTGTCGGCCAGGCTATGGGGTAGATAGTGGCGAAATTGCTTCATTCCATTTCCAGTCTAATGGAACGAGGAAATAGCATGAATCTTTTCAAAGGATGCTGTGTTCTACCCGTACCAGTTTCAGACGAGAATCGAACCCTATATAGTCTCCATTGAGAGGCAGCCTGTCACTAATTGTTTTATTTAACATGGATTATGTCTTGGTAAGGAGTTAAGACTATTGGTTGTGTCCTTTAGTATCGACAGGTTTGTTCTGCCCCTGACCCCCCCCTCCCCCGTATATCCTGTGTCGGCCATAGCAAGGCTGTGCGTGAACGTGTCTTGTGAAGGGTTCAAAACTGTTAGTTGTGGGTGGTTGGCGGGTGTTCCGGTGTGATTTGCTCGTTATTTCCTATGAAACATCTATCGTCCTCATCTCTCTTCTTTTTTGTTTTTGTTTTGTAACACCTCTAATCTTTGCAGCAAATATAATTATATTATGACCTAATTGTGTTGCAAATGCCGTAAAAGTCTTACTAAAATAATAGACGAAAAAAACTGTTTGGTGTGTCCTGTGGTGTCAACAGCTCTCTCTCTCTCTCTCTCTCTCTCTCTCTCTCTCTCTCTCTCTCTCTCTC
>NW_004797821.1:99718-101225 GCF_000002075.1 Aplysia californica
CTCTCTCCCCGATATCGTCCCCAGCTCTCCACTCCGGCTCTCCACTCCGGCTCTGTAGGTCTCTCTGCGATATCCCAGGCTCTCTGGGTCTCTCGCCGATGTCGTCCCCCGTTCTCCGACTCTCTCTTGGTCTCTCTGCGATATTCCAGGCTCTTTCCGTACGTCTCTGGTACTCTGTCTCATTCTCTCAGTTATCCTTTGCACTCTCATTTCTTCTCCCTCCTTTCTCTCCACGTCGGCATTTTACTCTGCCGTTGATTTGGCTATGTCTGTTTATGTGTCCGTGTGTGTGTGTCTTTGTGTGTGTGTCTTTGTGTGTGTGTGTGTGTGTGTGTGTGTGTGTGTGTGTGTGTGTGTATGTCAAGTATGTGTGTATGTCCGTGAGTCGCGTCCCCGTGAATGTGGGTGGGGTGGGGGTGTTTTCGTTATTTTTTTAAATGCCAACACGAGCTTTGCGGTTCGTTAAAGGGTGCCACTGGTGTGGTAGGTCCTTTTTTTTCTCCTTACTGTCTGTTCATTCTGTCTGTCTCTCTTTTCCCCAGTATGAACAGCAGGGTCACACGGGAAGGAACGTCATGGTTTCGATTTATAGGATTGTGGGTTGAAGCATAATTCTGAGTTTTATCGAGAATTACGGGAGTTCTAGGAAGATTTTTTTCCTTTCGTTTTTTGAGTGTGAGTGTGAGTGTGAGTGTGTGTGTGTGTGTGTGTGTGTGTGTGTGTGTGTGTTGTTTGTTTGTGTGAGTGTGTATGTCTGGGCAAAGAAGTTTTGGAGCATGATGGCCCGGATCTTATGAACAACTACGTGGATTTTGGCTTGTGTGTGTGTGTATGTGGGTATGTTTGTGTTGTTTGTGTGTGTGTATGTGTATGTGTGTATGTTTGTGTTGTTTGTGTGTGTGTATCTGGGCAAAGACGTTTTGGAGCGTGATGGCCCGGATCTTATGAACAACTACGTGGATTTTGGCTTGTGTGTGTGTGTTTTTTTTTTAGTGTGTGTGTGTGTGTGTGTGTGTTTGTGTGTGTGTGTGTGTGTTTGTGTGTGTGTGTGTGTGTGTGTGTGTGTGTGAGAGAGTTCGTGTGCGTCCGTGCGTGTGTGTTCGTGTGCGTCCGTGCGTGTTCGCTTTAGTGTACAAGTGTTTCTCCCCACACTTCCTCGCTACCGTGCCCCATCAGGACACGAGAGTGTGTGTCAGTGGCGATTTCCTTTTGCCTTAGGGGAAGTGAGCTGACGAGGACGGGAAGATAAGGAAATGAATCCTTAATTGTGCTTGTTATCTATTTCTATCGCTGATACTTAATAACAAGAAATGGTAAAGGATATGAGTTCAGTAGCCAGCACAGGGAGAGTGGACATGAGTAAGTGGAGATGAAAAAAAATGTTTCGCTTGGAAGAAAAAGGGGAAGTATGAGAGAAACAAAATAACAAAATGCAATGTACGTTGGAGCAGATGAAATTAAGGAAGGATTCGATGGGAAGTGGGGGAGGGGGGGGGGGGGGGGGGGG
>NW_004797821.1:101325-118144 GCF_000002075.1 Aplysia californica
GGGGGGCTGGCCACTGTTGGAGATATATGTGTTTGACATCTGTGACATTGATTGATTTGCCACTGTTATTGCTGGTAGAAGTAACGCTTTATTTGTTCGAATTATTGTTTTGTTGAGGAATGTGAGTTAACATCTGTGTTATTGATTTGCGGCTGTTATTGCTGGCTCATGAAGAAATGTTTTATTTGACGTTTTGTCTGCTGAGTGGATGGATAGCGTGATGATATCCTTTTCTCGTGCATGTCCACACCAATAAGCTACGGGCTATTATTAGTTTTAAATAATTTTCAGACGTCATTGAATTGTTTATGTTTCTGCGTTGTGGATAATGAATCAAGTGAAAGGCTGGTTAGATATGATGTTTGTGGGTGGTTGGCGGGTGCTCTGGTGTGGTTTGCTTCTTCTTTCCTCTTAAACATCTATCGTCTTTATCTCCCCTCCTTCGTTTTTCTGTTTGTTACTCTCTCTTGTAACACTTTTAATCTTTGGCGCTTATATGACTTTATTGTGTTACGAGTGCCGTAAAACTCTTACTAAAACTAAAGATATGATGTTTGTAGATTTGTTTTGTGTTACATGTACTGTCGAAACTGTTTAAGATG
The DNA here is from genome assembly GCF_000002075.1 of Aplysia californica. Classification (NCBI taxonomy): domain Eukaryota; kingdom Metazoa; phylum Mollusca; class Gastropoda; order Aplysiida; family Aplysiidae; genus Aplysia; species Aplysia californica. The sequence continues at coordinate 101,928 of NW_004797821.1, forward strand.
GTAACTGGTTGTGGAGGAGAAAAAACTGGTTACTTTAGACGGGTGACCGTCTTACATTACACGGTGTCATTATTATAATGTAGACAGAACTCAAGGGAGGAAATGGGAAATGGCCTTTTGCACAGGTGATTATCTTATACAGGTGGTCATTACTGCATGTTTGATTGTACTTTCTTTTTCAAGATTATTTTACACACACTGTCATCGTTCATTTTTCTTCAGCTTCTCTTTTTCTTCTTCTTCTTGATCGCATCACACTTGAAGTCTGGTACCTGTTATAAATTGGGCCGTCCTGCTCAGTTCATCTGTCGGCCCATACAGCTTCTCTTGTAGTGTCAAGTGGGATTCAGCTTTTTATTCACTATAAGAGAAAAGATATAAATGAGCAGGTGTTTGGAGGGCGTGTCCTCCTTGATTCTACCTCTGTTATTTCTGTCCATCAATCTTACTTTTTTCTTATCACTAAATGGCAACTATTGTGTTTGTGTTCGTCTTTTCTGTCTTTTTTGTCTTTTCAGACACTGCCTGTCTTGTTACTCTCTTGTAACACCTCTAATCTTCGGCACTTGTAATATGGCCTTATTGTGTTGCAAGTGCCCTAAAACTCTTACAAAAAAAGGACACTGCTTCTGCATTTTTTTCGTGTGCGACATGTTTTAGCTTTTACACGTACCAGCAAGATGTCTAAGATTGGGAGATCAGTCTCTTAGGAGAACATCTAGGAAGAGAGGTCAATGTCTCACTGCTAGGTCTTTTTCTTATCTTGCCCTATCTATCTGGAGCTCTCTCCAACAACATTTGATGGGTACAAAGTCCGAGACAGTTTGAAATTAATTTGAAATAATACTTTATGAGATGCCATTTTGTTAGTTTGTCCGTCTTGTTCGTAGTGCTCTTATGTTCATAATGTGATGTGCATTTCGTTATTCATTGGGCTGCGAAAGTATGACTCTGTGCTCATGTTTTATTGTTGGTCTCAAGAGCGTATGTTTGCATGTTTATTCATTTGTGTATTGTGTTGAGATATAGGTATAGTAAAGCGCCTAGAGCTGTATTGTACAGGTGCTATAGAAAATATCTGCATTATTATTATTATACATGTATTTTACGTTTCTTATGCAGTTTTGAAGAAATAAGACATGCATTCGAAGATCATCTGCCATTCAAACTTCTTTCTTTTTCAATCAAAATATTTTTTAACACCTGAGTTCAGTTGCAGTATTTCTTTATTTTGCCAGTTTTTTGGATGTTGTCTATTTTTGTTAAGTCAGAAAATCGACCAGAAAGGGAATAAAAAAAAAAAAAAGAAGGAACACTCACACACACACATGCGCACACACACACACACACACACACACACACACACACACACACACACACACACACACACACACACATACACACACACACACACACACACCCACACACACACACACACTCACACACACACACACACACACACACACACACACACACACATGCACACACACCAACAGTTTACTGTCCAGCTGTTACTTTCTTGAAGTTGTATTATCAGTCATGATTTTTGTTTTTGGCAGGATCCATACGCAAGTTATGATTTGAATGACCATGATAATGACCCTATGCCGAGATATGATGCTTCTAATGAAAACAGGTATTTATTGTCATCAGTACTTATTTTGCTTTTACCAAATCAAGCATTTGGGTGCATCGTTAATTCTGTTGGTTTCATGCTGGACTATGGTGAGAAGAAGCCTGGTTTGAATCCTCGATGGACGTTTTTGAACCTGGGTTGTTTGGGGGAGTTTTTAAGGATACTTTGTTGGAACTGATTGGTGTTTGAACTCAGAGGTCCCATCTCGTAGATAACACTACAGTACTGAAAGTATTGAAAGTATATAAATGCATATAATTACTTATTACCTGTTATATATCAAAGTACTTGACAATTAGTACAAAACCCTATGCTAGTAGTCTGCTTTTGTGAATGATTTTTGATTCTAGGTCTTGCCATGTGTTCTTAGAATAGTGAGGTTGCTTAATTTAAGTTTATGAACTTTTCCGGTGATTTAAGTCTTGTGTTTTTCTGTTGGCCATGCTATGGAACAGCTGTTTCTTTCTAAGCTGGTTGCTTAAAACTGCTTTCATGTCATCAGTTTCTGTGGTGAGGCGAACCCATGAAATTATTCATGGTAAATCCTGTTTTGTAAATCGACTGCGAAATTTGTGCAAGAAATTATTGTAAACTGGTTCTATTTCTACAGTGTAGTCAGTTTCTATGGAGCAATTGGTTTCCAGTTTGATTGGTAATATGATACAGAGTACAGGACTGGGCTGGAGTGGGTTGGGTGGATTTTGAGTTTTTCCCATATATTGTGTAAAAAAACTATGCCCAAATAGACGTAAACATTTCCCTCCAGAGCAATGCCATTACGACCTCAAAGAGGAAATACATGTATATTACTGTAAATGTTTAACGCATAACTCTTCTTCAAAATGTGCTTTGAATCTCACTGGAAATTGCAATACCTAAGCATGTATAGCTACAAGAAACACACCCATAAAAGAAAAATATTGAAAAAATAGTTTTAATTAAAAAAATTAATTGAACACAGAAATAGAAGAGATGGGACCAAAATTGTTTTTTTAAAAAGAGAAAGGGAGGAGCAAAAGAAAAAAGACTTGCACAACGGATAAGAGTGTGTTTATATGTGAGAGAACTGTTCTAACTTCAGATTAATGAAGGCGGGTGGTTGGAGAGTGCCACTGGTGGGTCCTACTACTTTACTTTCTCCCTGTTGTTTCTGTCTGTCGGTCTTACTTTTCCCAATACTAAACGACCATCATTGTGTCGATGGGCTTCTCTTTTCTCTAATGAAACAAACAAATGATCAAGAGTTGTTTTGGAATGTGAGAGGGAAATATAGATTGTAAAGTGCATAGAGCTTGATGTTGAGCGGGGATTTGTGCTATACAGAAGCTACCTATTCGCTACCATAGAATTACAAAGTTCTATCTGACATTTTTGGCCGTTTTTAGTTACTAAGACCACGAGATTTAAAAAAGCCAAGTGTTCTACCTGCTCTATCAAAATCATAAGAATATTCAGAGTTGTTAATCTTTGGTGTCAAATTTCTCAAAACTAGGCACACAGCAGATAGAACTTTGTAATTTTGGGGAAGTGTATTGTTATTGATCCCCACTGACCGGCGGCAACATCTGTGTGTGACTGTTACAGGCATGGCACCAGGTGTGCTGGGGAGGTGTCTGCTGAGGCGAACAACACAGCCTGCACCATCGGGATTGCCCCCGATTCCAGGATTGGAGGTGAGCGGTGGGTGGTTGGCAGGTGCTCTTGTGTGGTCTGCTCCTTCTTTCCTATCAAACATCTGTGGTCCTTATCTCCCCTCCTCCTTTTTTGTGTTTGTTACTTTTTTGTAACACCTCTAATCATCGACATTTATATGACCTTAATGTGTTGCAAGTGCTGTAAAACTTACTAAAGCTAAGACTAAATGCAGATGAGCGAGTGGGTGTTTGGAGGGTGCCATTTGTTTGTCTTACTTCTTTTCTTTCCCTCTATCACTTTTTTCCTGCTCTTAACAACAGTACTGTTATTGTATGCATATGGTTTTCCGCACTCAAAAGAAATGAGTACATGTTGGCCCACTTTTTTTACTCCTAGATAGGTCTACAAACTTACACTTTCTTTAAGATTTAAAAAGAAAATATACAGCATAATTTCTCTGTGGTGTTGCATGATATATATTTTTTAGTACAGTATCAAGGGAACACCAAGGAGTCTTTAAATCACCCCTTACATGATAACCCTCTACATATAGATCATCTGAGGTACCAGAGCTATGTTGATTATTCATGAATGAATGAAGTTTGGACTGTTGCGTTAATAGTTGCTTATGTTATGGGTTACCTTAATCCGGTCCATTTTCACATTTTAAAAAATAGTTTCCTCTTGTCTTATTATTTTTCTTATTCTGATAAATGTGTTTTATGAGTTGGTCCACTAATGGCTATAGATACAAAGTATAGATGCAATTTTTCCCATCCTCCCAAAATACAAGAATATGTTTCAAAGTAATACAGCAAAAGTGTGAAAGTCCAGATGGCATGGAGTGAGTCAACCAGTGCTGTAAACTGAAAGACAAGATCTGCACAGGAGTCAGGCTATGGCACCAAAAAAACCAAACCAACTTCATCTCTACATAAAGTATTCATTCTCCCAAAAAAATCAGCTTCTCTCCACATGTGTATTTGTACAATTTCTGTGCTGATAGAAACTTCTCACATACATAATTAATTGTCTTAGTGGGTTTTTCTTCCCTGCAATGATTCAAGTGATGTCTTTAACCCTGAGTATGTATGCTTGAATTTCTGTGGTTCGTTTCTCCCAGGTATTCGTATGCTTGACGGTGAAGTGTATGATGCTGTTGAGGCTGCTTCCCTGAGCTTCAATCGCAGCCATGTGGACATTTATTCAGCTAGTTGGGGCCCTGATGATGATGGGAAAGTGGTGGATGGACCAGGAAAGTTGGCCAAGGAAGCCTTTATCAAAGGCATTGAAAATGTAAGGCCTAGCAAAGCATATGTTGTTAATTTTCTTTCAAAACTTTTGTAGAAAGAGCTTTCCAGTGGTCTGATTTCCTTTTAGATTCATTATAGATTATAAAGTCGGTACTGAATTGAATAGTGGGCTTTATGAGAGAATTCTCTATGGGGTTTACTTTTTTTTCGATCGTTATTAAAAAACCCAACTGTCTCTATCTTTGTTTGTAAGAAATGTTTTATGGCTATTACCCCTTCATTCAGTTTTTTATCTGCCTGTTTCTTTCATGATACACAAAATTCTTTTGGATTCGTCTCTGCCAGCGGCTCTCAAACATATATCCATCTCACCCGCAAGAAGTTTTTGCTTATTTTGTAAGACCATTTCAGACTCTAAGGGATCACAGTGTGAAAACAAAATGGGGGAATAATAGTTGGTGTAGTCAGCAGTTGAGAAATGGATCATAGGACTTTTTAAGCATTGAGATGGCTATTTCTCAGTAAATCAGCCATTGAAAAATGCCATATGGAGTCTTAAAGGGTAAAATATTTGTTATTTGTAATAACTCAGTTGTTGAGAAATTCTTTGTAGAACCTCTGAGCATTGAGATTTCAGTTGCAGAGTAATTCGGCATTCGATTGTCATGTTACAGAATTTCCAAGAGTTACAGTTGTTATTGCAAAATAAAGATTGCTATTGTACAATAAGTCCTCTTTTGAGAAATTGGTCGTGTGACTTCTAAGAGTAACAGAGGGAAAAGATGTAATTGTATGACCAGAAAGAGTGGTTGAGAATGTTGCACACTGAATTACTAACCACTTTTACTTACTTCTTTTGTAAAGAAACATGAAGGCAAATGCTCTCAAAGCTTCTTTTCTCTTGAGAGTAAAGACTTTGATTGAAAAGAAAAAATTCAAAGTTTGACCAAAAAGAGCTATGGAGAATGGTGTACACATAATGACTCCCTAGTCATTTTGTTTGCTTGAGAGTTTCTTTGCTCTTAATTCCAATTGTTTTATATAAAGTGCAGTGATGGCAAAGCCTATAATGTTCTTTTGCTTTAACTCTTTGAACCCCATCGGAAGCTGGGAGGGGAGCATTCGGCGGTACTAACCCTGTTCCCCATCAGACGCTGGGAGTGCCCAGTACTAGTGACAACTGTTCCGTTTTATCTAGTGCTAGTTTTTGCTTGTTTTTTGGAACTATTCCCGAACCAAGTTTTTTAGTAATGACTAAGCCTTTGTTTCCGCTATTTAGAAGTAGGAGGCCGAAGTAGGAGGCCAGCTTTTGGGGTTATAATGAGATGTAGTGCACTAGGTTTAGGTGACCGTAAAAAAAACCTCTGGGAAATGGGTGGAAAAAACTCAGGGCTTAAAGAGTTAAGACTACTAAGAGTAAAGAGCTATTGGGAAGAGAAAAGCTCAGTGTGTGAACAAACATTTGTGCTTGTGCCTAAAGAAAGGTACAAAAATTCGGATTTTGACCATTTTGAGTTAAAGGGTTGCACCTATAGAATATTCAATGCAGAACACAGTGGTTTTTTTAATTTTTGAGGTATCTCAAGTAGTTTTTGAGATATTGCACATTTTGTGAGGTAGGGTATAAAGATCTAATTTGGAGAAAATTAGGATACTTACAAACTTGAAAAAAAACAACGATTCAATTGTTTCTAATGTATTTTTTAAAGTTGAAAATTCATTTTCAATTTGGCATTTAGTTGACATCAATATCATGATTAGAATCTAATGGTAAAACATATTGGGGGGGGGGGGGGCCTCTCGTGGCCTAGAGGTTAAGGTGTTGGCCTCTCATTCAAAGGTCCCGGGTTCGAATCCGGGTAGCGACCAAAAAATTTTCTTCTCTAAAATTGTCTCCTTTCACCTCCTTTCCTGTTCTCTAGCAATGTTCTGTTGTCTGCTTTCATTTCCACTTTCTGCACCCACCCCCTCAACTCCTTTACCCCCTCCTCTGGGCTCCTGACTCTTTCTGCAGCCTTTCTACTGTTACTCCTTGGCTCCTCCTTACTGCTGTCTTTCTGCCACACCCCTGGTCTTCTGGTAGGAAAGATCTACACCTAGCCTTCTCGGATAAGGGCGAAAAATCTCGGAGGGCCCGTGTGCAAGTTGCGCACGTTAAAGATCCCTTGGTGGTCTAAAATTGATAAAGAGTAGGCTTCGGCCGCCACCCGGGCAAAATTCAAAATTTCCTACAAACTAGAAATATTAGATTTGTCCTGCGCGCTCAGTTGCACGCCGTAAAACACTTTACAAAAACAAACAAAAAACAAACATATTGGGGAAGAGAAAACATGCTTCAAGAATAGATTTTAACACCTTCTAAAAGCAGTTGTCATTATATCTTAAAAAAATACCCTAGTCTTAAAATTATTCAAAATAAGATATTTATATGAAAACCTTTTTAACACATTGTTAAAAAATTGTGGAACTATCATTTTTTTATGGAAACACATTTTGGTCAAAAAAATGAGTTTTTGTCATTATCAGCCTGTAGCTCAAAATTCTCTGTTGTGACTTTTTGTACCCTTTTTTTAGACACACACACATATTTGATCAAAAGAGCTGTAGAATTAGAGAATATGGCACTCTCTATAAGCTTCCTTTATTAAATATTTGTATTTCTTATAAAGGGCCGTGGCGGCAAAGGCTCTATCTTTGTCTGGGCCTCTGGCAATGGCGGCAGCGCTCACGACTCTTGCAACTGCGACGGGTACGCAAACAGCATCTTCACCCTGTCCATCAGCAGCACCTCGGAGAACGGCATCAAGCCCTGGTACCTGGAGGAGTGCTCCTCCACCCTGGCCAGCACTTACAGCAGCGGCGCCTACAACGAGAGGCAGATTGTGAGTCGGGGGAGGCATATTGACTGGGAAGGGTTTATTTTTTCGTTGAAGAAAGTGAAATCTTTTAATTAGTTCATTTGTCAGAATTATTGTTTTAGAAATAGTCTGAGTGGTATTTCTGGGATGGTTATTGTTTAAAAAAAAATTTTTAAGTGTTTTTACGCCTCGTCCTCCCAAAGCATTACAACTGAGATAATTTCCTGTTTTGTCCAATGCACGTCAAGTAGAATACAACATCTAAACAAAACAGACTGAGTAACTCAATAAAACATTTCCATCAAACACATGCTGTGGTAAAGAGCCTAACCAGCTCACCAAAAATGCTGGTTTGGGGTATGTATTAATATAATAAGAATGAATTAGTTTTAGGTCCCTTTCAACTCTGTTGGTAAATTTTACATCCAGGGTATCTGACGAGACAGAACAGAGTTAGTGCAGAGCTTTGGAAGTTCACAAATTTAACTGATATTTGTTCTAGGGCCATTGGCACCGTAGCCAATCCCATAAATGATCTCATCTAATCTGTATCAGTGAGGATGTAAAATCATTAATACCTTCTGATGTCCTATTTTCCTTTTGTACGAAGTCACTGTAACTATGTCTGTGTGAGGGGAGATATTAACATGTTCTTATGCACAGTTGAATTGGTCGCTTTTAAGCACAAGAGGGCTATCCCGAAAAATGCTGTTTTGAGAAAATGAAAGGAAAAGTTTTTGCCACTTGTTCAGTTTCTTTAGAAGACAGGGAGAATTTTCTCTATAACCAAACAAATATACACACCAATGAAACTAAACTTCTCTTATAGGTAGGGCAATGCCCACTTTTGTTGTAGGTCAAGATTTCTGGAAACCCCCGAAATCTGGGTTAGCCCCACTTGTCCTTTAAAGTGACCAATTGTTAATGGGCTGATTTATCAATGTCATGCTCATACTGTGCCGTAACAACATAGGGGGAACTGTTGCTTTTCTTTCCGCATCCTTATTATCATCATTTGCCTCTACTTCTCTTATATGTTGGTCACTCTCTTGTGAACTGCTATTTCCGGGATGCCTTGATAGTGGAAGCAGACTTTGTACTGTTGAGGCTAGAGAGGTGAGCAGAGTAAGCCCGATTTACCCGTTTAGACATCTCTGTTGACATTTACCCCTTGGCGCTCATAAAACCTATGTAGTTGCGAGCGCCGTAAAACCTTTCTAAAACAAAGAGCTTCTGTTTGACACAAACAAATGTGTCTACAGGCAACCACAGACCTGAGACAACGGTGCACCACCACCCACACGGGCACGTCAGCGTCTGCTCCTTTGGCTGCGGGAATTGTGGCTCTGGTGCTGGAGGCAAAGTGAGTGTTCTCTGTGTGAGGCTGTGTGTATGTGTGCGGGGAAGAGGGTGGAGGGGGTGGGGGTGCTTAATGTGTTTTAATTTTTGTCTGTGTCTATGTCTGCTGGGATTGTCGCTCTTGTGCAAAAGGGCAAGCGGTTTGTGTGTGTGTGTGTGTGTGTGTGTGTGTGTGTGTGTGTGTGTTTGTGTGTGTGTGTGTGTGTGTGTGTGTGTGTGTGTGTGTGTGTGTGTGTGTGGTGTGTGTGTGTGTGTGTGTGTGTGTGGTGTGTGTGTGTGTGTGTGTGTGTGTGATTGTGTGTGTGTGTGTGTGTATATATATATATATATGTAAACGTGTTTGTCTGTGGTTGGGTGACATGGACATGTGTGCTAATCAAACTCTTTGGAAAGACTTTTTGAACATGAAAAATTTCTTCTCTTTTCTTTAGCCGAGACCTAACCTGGAGAGATGTCCAGTACATAACTCTCATGACGTCTCGGTCAGATCCAATCGAAGATGGACAGTGGATCGTCAACGGAGTTGGCAGAAAAGGTATGTAGCATTTTAACTACTTCTTGCGCTCATTGGCGGCAGGTGTTCTCTTAGGTTGTGCACAAATTTAATTCTGTACCGAACCATTTGGGCCCAGACCTCCCTGAGAGTGCAGGACCTCTACACCTGAGCTCCTTAGGTGTATGCACTGCCGTAGCTTGAGGTTTGTGGTCGGTGGGTGGCAGGGTCAAGTTGACATCTCCTTGCATGCACAACTTTCAATGGGAAATGAAAAGGGGGGTGGGGGGGTGGGGTTGTAGTAACAAAATAAAACATTTCTACACTTTGTACCTCGTTGAGATCGTTAAAAGTGGAACCCTTTTTTTCCGTGTCTTTCTTTTTTTGGATATTTTGGAGCAGAAAAAAATTTTCTTTTTATATAATGCCTTTATTTTTATATCCTAACGAAAAATAGTGCTTGATGTTAAGGTATTAGCTTAATACCTGTAGTGTTGGTCTTTGTCAGGTATTGTCATTTGCTACTTTCTCAAGGGAACTCTAAGCCCATTCTAAAATTCTTGGTTTTTCATCTTAGTCTCTCATTTTTCTCCAAATCTCTTTTGGTCTTCCTCTACCCATTTTGCCATCTGGAGTCCCAAGAGAGGGCAATTCTGAAAATGTCCTTATTTGAGCCTTGGTGAAATAATATGGTAAATGTCTTGCTCGCTAGCTGCGTAAACAGATCAATGACATTGTCATCAGTCAGGTGAATCCTTTTGAAGTCTTGTGGTTTCAATTAAAAAATTAATCCCCCCCCCCCCTTTTTTTTTTTTACAGTAAGTCTTCGCTATGGTTATGGACTAATGGATGCTACAGAGATGGTGAAGCTGGCAAAGGTGTGGAGACAGGTGCCAGAGAAACATGAGTGTCTGATCACATCCGATGTTCAGAACGTGTAAGTTTATCTTTTAGCATGCTGGAGTGGGCAACAATGGGATTTGCTACTGGAACAAGCGGACAGTGAATATGCAGCTTATACACGTCCTTCATTTCCACACTATTTGCTGAGATGCAGTGATTCAAACTTGTAGATTATAATTAAGAAAATGTCCTATACTTGCCAAAATGAAACTATAGCTTGTGTATGTGTAAAACTGATATTTCATTTCTGATAAAGTTTTTTCAGACTTAAAAACTGTGGAAGTGGAAGCACTTTCATATTTATTGAATTATTTCTCAGTATTTATAGTACAGTTAGGTGCAAACTTGATGAAAATCCAGGGTTTCACTGGAGTATTAATTTTTGTGTCCTTTGGGAAATTTTACCAACCAAGCTTGTTCGCAAAAGAAGTAGCATGTAGTCCACTATCAGAATTATTTGTTCTGCATCTAATGTAAAGGAAAAGGTAGATTTGTCATGTTCTCGTATCACAAGCTGTTGAAAGGCACTAATAATATTTTATTTTTTACAATGTGGCTCTGAGAAAACCAGTTGGAAGGTGAAACATTTTGAAACTCATATTTTGTTTGTTGACAAACATGCTTCATCCTTTTGAGCATTCTGCATTTTGTTTTGGTGTAATTAGATATTGCTGTAAAAAAGTATGGTTTCGAAGGTTACTGGGGTCTGAGGGATACATTTTGAGAGAACAGCTGCAAACATTTTTCTTTGTGAAGTTGCTGAAGAGTGAAATGAAAAATGGACAGTTCCATTCTTTTTTTGTGCTGCTACAATATTTAATTTGCATTGATTTTCCTCAGAAAGATTGGGAAGTTCTCTTTCATTTAGTTATGTTACAGTTGGGGGTTGCAAACTTCCGTCCATCCTCTGGTGCAAAAATTGTCAACCTTTAGGGAAAATTGCAACAGTTTGCACAAAATATCTATGAAAAATTTTTTGTTTGTTTTAAAAACCTTGAAACTAAAGATTTAGAAATTGCTATTCTTTTTTTTTCTCCATAAAACTTTTGTTTAAATTAAATGTAAAGTTCTAGGGCTATTTTAAACAACGTCTCGAAACAACCTTCTGCACCTGTTGACAGATTTTTTTTGGAATTTCCTGTGTTTTTGCCTTTGGTAATCTCGTCTTTGGACTTAACTAAGCTGGTATAAGTGCATCTCTTTAATTCAGAGCATGTATTCTTGTTGTGCCCCACAGACCACTAGCCAGTGGCAATAAGTTCTCCAGCCAAGTGTTGACCAACGGCTGTGTGGGAACCTCGACTGAGGTGAACTACCTAGAACATGTCCAGGCTCGGATCAGCCTTACGCACAGCCAGCGAGGCAGTGTTGTGATCTACTTGACCTCACCCAGTGGAACCCGCTCCAAGGTCCTGCCGGCCAGAAGTAATGACGTCGCTCCCGGTGGCTTTGATAACTGGCCATTGTTGTCAGTACATTTTTGGGGGGAGAATCCTCGGGGGACCTGGACATTGGAGATTGAGGAGGCCAACATGTACAACAGGCGTTCTTCTGGAGGTGAGTTGTTAACTCTTAGTACATGGTGCGCCACCTAAAATTGATGCACGCCACCACTCATTTATTTTCTTTGGTAGAAATGATCCACTTTATCTATAGTTGATCTTTATGTTTATTTCGTTACACTTAAATTTCTTTGCAGTATGATGTTTATTTTATGCAAATATGTAATATGGGAGCAGAGTTATAAAGAAATTTCTAGTGGGTTGTTGGACTGAAAAAGTGATAAAGCAACTGGATGCATGCGAAGGTGGAATAGAATAGATCAATATAATTAGAGAACTCAGTTACTGATGGGCGCACTTGTTCAGTTGTTGGAATCTGTGTGTGTGATGTTTGCAGCTGAGCTCAAAGATAAAACCAACTAGGTTATCCTTTTTCATTTGCGGGTGGTTAAAGGACGCTGCTACCAGGTCCTTCTTCTTTTCACACCCTCCTTTGTTGATTTCTCTCTGTCTGGAATAGCATCTGTGGTGTATTGGTAAGATGCTTGGTTGATGCACACAGGAGACCTGAGTCAGATTCCCGAGTGGGGAGAAAATTTTCATTCTGTATCTTGGTCTTTCTATTAGGATATTGTAACTCTCTCAGCCAGGGTTCACCCTGACAGCCAGGGTCGGAAGTTCTCTTTTTGAATGATTTAAATTGTGTTAATGGGGGTGTAAAAACACCTGTTTTAAATTTTTAGAAAATATTTGTCTGACTTGTTTCCCTTGCTCTCATATATGACAAGTATTGTGTTGATGTGCTCCTCTTTCTTGAATCTCTCCATCCTCCAATAATTTTTCAAGTTTATGCTGGCTGTGCTGACTTCATGGATTTTCATGCAGCTGATTTAGATGGTGTTGGCACTGAGAGATGTTGATGGTCTGCCACTTTTTTTGTTTTCTCTTCGGTTTTGCCTCACATAAGTAACTTCTTTTAAAGATGTATAACTCTGAATTTGGCATTTCTAAGCTGTTTTTATTTTAATATGTGAGGCATCATGGTGAAATCAGGCGCTCGTCAAAATAATGAAATCGAAGAAACTAGCATGTTTTTCAATTTTTATAACAATTTTTTTTTTAACTAAGCACCTTTAAGGTCCATTTAAAAACATATTTCTGTGTGGATTTTACTGAAAAATGTTGATTTAAGTCACAGAAATGTAATTTTGCAGTGTCTAACGGCTTTCAAACTTTGGAATTTGCCAAACTTTGGTGGCCACTTTATTGTTAATTTTACCTCTGAGACCAGGCGATCCCACCTCCTTTAATCGCAAATATCTCGACTACTGTTCATGATATGAATATTTTTTTCCACCAAAAACAAGACAAATGTACAAGCTTTGAAATGATACCAATAACTCCACATGCCCAAAAACTGAGGAGCGCCTGATTCCACCCCCCGGGGCAGTGCCACTGACTGTAGTGTCTTTAGGCCATTCCCAAAGGTGGGACATTTCTCGTTCAAGCACAGTAGAATTGTAAATGGGCTGATTCATGTCACGCTCATAACTGCCTGATCTACAACAGGGAACTGCTGCTTTTTCTTCCCTAATCCTCAATATTGTCATTTTCCTCTACTTCTTTTGTATGTTTGTCACTCTCTTGTGACCTGCTATTTCTGGGGTGCCTTGATAGTCGAAGCAGACCTTGTGCTGTTGAAGCTAGAGAGGTGAACAGAGTAAGTCTGATTCCCTGTAAAGACTTCTTTGTTGACACCCACCCCTTGGCGCTCATATGACCTTATGCCGTTGCGAGCGCCGTAAAACCCTCTTCTATAATTAAAAAAAATAAAGATTCCATCACGTCGTGACACCTATGTATAGACCATTTTTATTTTGTCAAGTTTATATCATTTATAGTTTGACACGATTATACTTTTTTAAAATGGGGTTGGGGGGAAGGGAAGGGGAGCCACATATAGACTATTAGACTATTTTATTTTTACATTTCCAAACCATAATATTCATTTTAATACGTGTAGACTCTTTTATTTAAAATCTTTAGACAAGATGTTTTGTCTCTGTGTGGTCAGGTAAGTTGGCTTCATGGTCCCTGGTACTTCACGGGACTCGAGTGAAGCCCGTGAGGCTGCTTAATGAAACCTCCCCGGCCACCACCACTAAGACCACAGCAGCCACCACTAGCTCAACATCAACGACAACGACAAAGAAACCAAGCACACCAAAGGTGGAGGTAAGAGAGGGAAGAAATAGGTGAGGTGTAAAGGCAGAGGTATTTTTGTTGTTGTAATTTGTAGTATTTTTTATTGAGAGTCCTGGCTTTGGGCTTGCCACAAAAAAAATAATTTGTTCTCCGTCTCGCGACCTCAGTGCTTTTTTGTCGCATCTCCATTTTTTAAAAAGCGAAAAAGTGACTTCTTCTTAAGCTCATTCTTTGTTATGAACTGTTTTCACTGTTGTCATTAATAATGGAGATACGACAAGGAAGCTCAGAGTTTGCGATCTGATAGGACATTGCTAGCATGCTTCCTAATGAAAGGTATGATGAAAGTGAATTTCAGATTGATCCTCAAAAGGGGAGGAGTATGTGAATATTAGGGGCTGTGCTGTTCATCCAGTGATGGACTGAAATGGTGAATAGTAAGGATGAAACGAATGGATATGGGAGTTATTTCGGAGTTGTATGATCCTTTAGAGGCATACGTGTGACTGTTGGTGAGCACTTTTACTTCACGATTTTTAGATGAGCAATTTTGGTTATGGACTGTTACTCCTGAAGCAGCCTGCCACCTAAAAAGTGTACAGTGTTTGGGCTGCCCATCATTCCGAATTCAGCAGAATTATCGCAATTTTTATTCAATTTTACGAAAATACGATCGTAATTCCCTGATTCCCATTTTTGTAAAATTTCGGCTCTCCCAACTCAATGCCAACTTTCCCTGTGTATAAAGAGAAGAAAAACTACCAGACCTGGAAAGTCTACGTCACTATGTCAGGTGCAGGCGTCTAACTTTAGCATCCTCTTTGCCGTGAGCACTTGTAGTCACTCAGTACCACATTAGAAAAACATTAGACTTTAGAAGTGCTGAATCCAGGTAAGGTAAACATTTGGTTGACAAGGTGTTAGCAAATTCCTGCCTTTTTTTTTCTGAATGTGACAGCGAAGGCCAGTGAGAGATTTTTTAAAAAGTGGATAATTGTTTGAAGTCGAATACAGTGACCTTCTGCCCTCTTTTCTTAACGCGACCAGTGACGAGCCCGTCAAGACCACTTTTTTTACCATGCCGTTGTGTTACTTTTATACTTGCTTGACTACAACCCCTGTCCTTGACAGCCCAGGGAAGAAGACGATCTTTGACCGTATTATGAATTTTATAGCCAGATTACTAATTTTCTATTTACTGCTTACTAAACCATATGCCGGTGGATGGGCAGCCTTGCAGTGTGTTGACGAGGGTGTGAAACATTTACCTATGCAGATAGCCATGTTGATTCTTTCTTATGTGGGTTTTTTTTCTTCTTTTTTTGTGTCCAGGCCTGCCACAAAGAGTGTGCCGGGGGCTGTACAGGGACCAGGCCCGAGGACTGCAATGAGTGTAAAAATTTCAGGGTCAGCTCCACTAGGTATGTGTATTTATTTCACCAAATACGATAACAAAGATTAATCTTCTTCACAGATATAATACCGTAATAATGTATAAACTAGGTACATATTCAGTACGCTAATAGTATTCTGATAATACAGGTGTTAAAGATCATAATGTATACTTATTTAACGAGATGGTTAAGATGGTTGGAGTTAATGGATTATTGTAAAGAGGACCTAGATCTTTTTTGTTGCAGTGCAGAAGCACAGGTCTTTTACTTCTTCATGATGTTTTAATTTGAGGAAATAAATGATGCTGGTTGTCTATATAGTGTCTCCTCTATTAAGCAAATTGAGTTCAGTGGAAATGTGGTTTGTTTATCTGAAAAATGCTTGGCGCTCCATTGAAAAATGAAGAAAACAAATGAGTTCTTTTTTAGCGTAGCCAATCTACAACAAAAGCTTGTAAAGCAATGATATAAAAAAAATTTATGCAAATTTCTTTTGGATACAAAGTACTCAGTCAAAAGGTATCGGGTATCTTGCCTTAACCAAAAAGATTAACTGATAAAGAGTAAGAGTGAGCTGGCCAAGAAGAGCATAATTTTAAACTGTATATTATGGGCGACTGGACATTGTCAGGATACTGCAACGTTATTGAGTAGGACCAAGTGTACCAGGATTCCTTGAGGTGTCCTCTCTGGCTCAGAGCTTAACATGTAATGAATCGTCATTGCTTACCGTTGCTAGCTGCCGTCATTCACACCTTTATACTTAAAGTGACCTTTATGTTATTGGTCCACATTGTTCCTGTGTATACTGAAGGGAGAGAGTCGTGAGCCTTGATCACCAGATCATCAATATCTGTTTCAGACTTGGCACCACAGAGAGAGATTGCCTGTCTGATGTGGGTGGGTGGAGGGTGCCTGTGGTAGATCCTACTTCTTTCCTCTTTCCTTTCATATGATATTGTTGTTTTGTGCCCCCCCC
>NW_004797821.1:119432-138158 GCF_000002075.1 Aplysia californica
CCCCCCTCCCAATTCTGATTTTTACTGAGGTTTCTGAAAAAGACTCCTATTTTTAGTAATTGGGTGGGTGGCAGGTCTGTAGACGTTATAATTGTCACAAACTGGCCAATCAGTTGGGCTATGGTGTCACGCAGTATGAAAGCTTGTGGTATGGGGTGAACAGTTTGATTGTCCCAAACTCTTTAACTTATTGCGTTTTTTTTTGTCCTCGGCTTTGTGTGTTTTCAGAGTGTGTGTCTCACAATGCCCGGATGGATTCTATACCTCTGGCGACATGTGCATGCCGTGCGACGCCTCGTGTGCCACGTGCTCGGGCCCGGCACTGACAGAGTGCCAGTCGTGCCACGAAGGTCGCCACTACCACCAACTCAAGGACAAGCACAGTGTATGCAACATAGAGTGTGTCGACGGATTCTTTTACAGTAAGAGCGTTCACCACCACAACCCCTGCCCCATAATCCATCACTGTAACTTGCGCGTTGACACGTGCAAGTATTCGCTGTCCAGCGTGTTGGATGTGCAACGCTTGTGCTCAGAAGTGTGCTCAATGCAGCAGTGCTCTCTGGAGTATGAGGTCACTTTCCCTCCCTATGAGTTGGCGCTTTCCAGTCTGGATGCCCCGTATTTTGTGTCAGAACTTCCTTGATGTTAGCCTGATCTTTAATGCTTTTTTTTTCAGAGCTCCGTGCCTCCTGCAGCTCATTCGTGGTAGTGTTGTTTGGATATTTTTTTCACTCACATATTTGTTTTTAACGTCAATGTATGGTACCTTCATATCTTTACCTTTCTTTTTCATCTTTCTTCTTTTTTTCTTATTTATTTTGCCTCGTGTTTGTAATCAACTTACTAGGTCATTATACTCATGTCGTATATGTTGTGAGCCCAATATTGTCTTTTTCAAGTCCTTTGTAGTGATGTCTGTTCTAACTGTCGTATATCGGTAGATTGGTGGTTGGTAGGAGTGTAATAGATATAGATTTGCTCCTTATTTTAAGTGACTGGCAGTGGAAGAGAGTAGGCTAAATGTAGACTTAACTCATATTTGTATTCTGGTGGTTCGACAGTTTGAAGGAATGTAGTACATTTACCCATCATTTTGAAGGTTTGCATTTACTCTTCATTTTAAAGGATGTTCCAAAAACAAAAGATTGATTAATTACTGAAAAAGGATAGGAGTGACAAGTTCATTGTTCCCTTTCTACTTCTTTCTGTCCTTCTTTTATTCGTTAAAAAAATCCTGTCCTACAATATAAGACTGTCCTTTCGTCGATGCTCTTATCTTTGACTTTAGAAAAAAGAATAAAGACGAAAAAAACAAAACAACCCCCACACATTCCATTTTCAGAAATAACTTTGTACATGCTTCACGCCTTATGGAAGTCGTAAGTGTGGTGTGCATGCTTCTGCTCTGCTGGCTTCTGTTTGATAAGTCATCAATAGAGAAACATAATTGTTCACTGCAGAATAAACTGTCACACAGGATAGATAGTCTCTGCGTTCCTTGATGTGTTATATATATATGCATGCAGACAGTAGTTTGCTGTTGTAGCTGACAGAATTTTAGTTTATTTAATCAAGCATGATGTACGAATTGTATGAAGTTTAAGAAACAAAATGAGGCCAGTTTCAAGAGTGTTTGCTTTTTTTTTTCTTTGGGGGGGGGGGGGGGATAAAATATATCTGTCAGTGTGACTGTCCTGTCTAAAGAGTTTGCTGAGATGACAATAGATCCTTCCCTTTGCAGTTGTTAACAAATGTGTGACTTCATGGTGAAATCAAGCGCTCTTCAAAATAATGAAATTGAATAAGCCTACATTTTGAGGGGGGGGGGGGGGGGGGCTCAACACCTTTTATGTCCTTTTGAAACATTTCTGTTTTTATAGAAGAACGTTAATCAAAAGCACCTAGAAAAAAAAAGAAGTAAATTTGCAGTTTCCAAGGACACTCCAGCATTGGAAGTCACCAAACTCTATTGACCATTTTCTTGCTAATTTTACCTCTGCAAGCAAGTGACACCCATCAATAATATCTCAACTTTGAACTTTGATTCAAGATAGATAGGTATCTTTTTTCATCAGAAGCAAGACAGATAAACACGCTTTAAAATAAAATATATATCAATAACTCCAAATTTTAAACAAAATGGCAAGTGCTTCATTCCACTGTCATCAATTAAATGGTATAAGGTGCTGATTTGATGAATTTCACCTTCTGAAGTCTAGACTGTCAGATGTTAAGTTCAGCACGCTGACGTCCAGTTCTACTTAATGCTTTGCTTTGCTCTTTCTGTCCATTTTGGAAAACGTTTCTGAACCAGGCACGTCTGATTGTGAATGTTTTTGTAATCCTTTGTGCACTCAGAGATA
The DNA here is from genome assembly GCF_000002075.1 of Aplysia californica. Classification (NCBI taxonomy): domain Eukaryota; kingdom Metazoa; phylum Mollusca; class Gastropoda; order Aplysiida; family Aplysiidae; genus Aplysia; species Aplysia californica. The sequence continues at coordinate 121,799 of NW_004797821.1, forward strand.
TCTTGTTCTGTACACTTGAATGTCTGTCTGTGTGTGATGACCAATGTCTTTGTGGAGCTTGTGCTCTCATGAATGGCTTGTGGTAATGTCTGCAAATGTCCAACTGACAGAATGCTGTTGCTTGTTGGAACATTGTAGTAGCAGGTGTTCATATGACCTTGTGCGTACGTTAAAAAATCAAATGATCATGTGATCTCTGTTATTTTTTGTTATCAGTCACTGAGCCTTCCAATATAAAATGAAAAAGAACCCAAAACAATACCGTTTTACACAAAGAACAAAAATTCAACTTTTATATAGGACAAATACAACATGTGGAAAAAGAATTAGGACTTAGTAAATAGCACAAACAATATAGAATAAAATAGATGCCAAATCAGCAACAAAGTGAAATCTGCGAAAGAGGATTCCTTTGATAAATCTTATAAATTTACATGTCTTTCTTTGCGACATACACTGAGCACTGTATTGAAAGATGGTGCAGACTTATTTATGTCTTCTGAAGAAGAATGCTTTAATATGTTTTATTGCATCTCTGTTCAGAGGACTGGCTTGTGAGTGCAGCTTTGCTATCCAGCATTTCATGCTCCAGTTTCTGACCTGTCCCATTGCTTTGAGAGAGGCTTGGCTTTTTTCAGCCTGCTTTTTGAAACCCGTTTTGTGATGAATAAACATATTCAGTTTCTTATGTTTTGTCCATTGTTCAAGTAAATGAAGACAACATGACAAATACAAAACATAAGCCAGGTGTAACGTTTTCAGGTATTTTATTTGCCAACATAAATATTTTGGGGGAAAAACAAAGAAGGAAAAGTTGTAGTATCATAAAAGAAGTGGAGTCTCTCTGTCTTGACAATGTGATGTTTATCCCACTCAACTTTGGATGCAGCCAGCATCGGAATGAATCTAAATTGTGTGGATGGGGGCATAAAGCTTTAATAGTCTAAATTTTCTAATGCAATGCACCTCAATCCATGAGCATGGATGGACTGAATTTTACAAGACCAACAATTCTTTAGTCATACTGAATGGCAGGTGATTAAAAGAAATCTAGCCCATTTTATACCTTCTTTGAGTGTCGTTCACTCATGATTCTCAGCCCACTCTGCTTTTTGTCCTAAATAATCTGCACCCTCTCTGTCAATGATCACTTGTCCTCATTTTATTATCAAATGTTGATAAAGACTGGACAGTAGGCCTATTTAGCCTCCCTCTCACTGTTTTTACCACCTAGTGTATGGAAAGAATTTGTGTGCTTTCACTCCAACCACCCTTGATTTGTTATGAAACCCTTCCCATCGTTGAAGTATTCTTTTTTCATTTTCCTTTCAGCTGGTCAGCTTGACTCAGATGAAATTGATTAATCATTTCCTGCTTCCTGGTGTACATGTAATGTGCATCATATTATCCCATGACATTATAATTATTGTTTTTAGCATACTTTTGCCCTGAATTAAGTTTGAATATTAATTATTGAGTAAAAATTGTTCTTCACTATAGGTTAGCCTCTCTTGTTGTATTCCCTTCATGCATTTATTTCAGTGTGTGTCTATGGGATGTCCCTGCTGACCCAGATGCAGTTCTTTTTCACAGGGTTCAGATTTTTATAATTTCACTTTGTCCAATGGTGTTTGCTAAGATATACACTTTTGATGTCCAACTTACATTGTGGAGTTATACAGTAACGGCAAAGGCTTATGATCTTACTCTCTGTTTGTGAATCTATAGTGTCATTCTTTTCTTCCCCTGGACATTGGCAACCCCCTCCTCCCTGTGTTTTCATTTATCCCAGGTTGAGACATCCTGCTTTATTACCACCTGTCTGCTGTCATGACTTTGTTTTAATAGACTACAGTTAATGTCATGTCTTTATGGTTCTCCTTTTTTCTCTTTTTTCTCCCTTTGTAGCCAATGAGATTACTTTTATAAAATACTTGAAAAGATTTTAAAATCAAGCCGATAGCTTTAATGGGTGGTTGGCAGGTGCTCTCGTGGGGTCTGCTTCTTCCTTCCTATCAAACATCTATTGTCCTGATCTCTCCCTACTATTTTTTTTGGTGTTTATTACTCTCTTGTAACGCCTCTAATCTTGGGCACTTATATGACTTTATTGTGTTGCAAGTGCCGTAAAACTCGTACTAAAACTAAACTAGAATAGCTTTGATTTAGTGGCATGATATGGTTTATAAATTGATATTCCATCACATTTACTGTAACAGCTGCCAGCTCTGCCATGTTGGAGGGTGCTGCTGGTAGATCTTACTTCTTTACCATAGCTCTTTTGTCTCTGTCTGTCTGTGTCTGTCTGTCTAGCTTTTTGAACAGCCCTCAATGACCAGTAGTGTGTTGGTATGCTTCCCGTCTATCAAATGAAAGAAATGAAAGAGACAGATAAGCAGAATCTTGGTATTCATCTGTGTGTATGTGTGTGTGTCTCCCACAGGTACCAATTCCTGCCTGCCCTGTGATGTCGGCTGTAAACATTGCGAGTCCTCCGCTCTCCACTGCACTGCCTGTCGCAAGGGTTACTCTCTAAAAGACGACAAGTGCGTGTCTCAAGCGGCTGTCGTCTCTGTGATGTTTGAGCACATTACTTTGAGCATTGTCTTGATAAGCGTCATTGTCCTGCTAGTTGTGTTTATTTTTATGGGTCTGCTGTACATGTATCGTAATCAACTGTTTTTCTGGTCGGATCGAAAGATGTATGGGCCCGTGCCACGGGAAGATGAGGAGGCTGTGGTACGACTCACGTATAGTGATGATTTTGATGAGGATTTTAAATCCTAGGTTGCGCGATGTGAATCTGTTGCAGTAAAGTTTTGAAACTAGGTGATTTTTTGAAATTGTTGCACTACAAAACCCCACTCTATTTCTACCGTCTTTGGCACAGACATACACCCTCAAACACACAGAAAACTGTGCTGTCAGTGAGATAGTTAACTGACTTACGTTAGCTCTGAGGTACTAAGACAGCTAGCTAAGTGCACAAATTAGCTAAGGCAATTTTGCTCAGACTAACCTGTAATCACCCCCACCCCACCCCACCCCCACTTTTTTTTATATTAAAAGAAAGAGGTTTGCACTGTGGTCCTAATGATGTTACGAGAACACCTAAAAATGTTTTACTCCTTGATAGCAAAAGTTGATGTGTAAATTTTCAGAAATTTCTGTGAATTTCACAAATCAACCATATATTATGTACTCCTTTATTTCACAACTTTACTGTTGCAAATGCACATGTTGTCCGGTTGTTTGATTTAAATGATATTTTTTTCTGGAGGTCCTGATTTATTAGAGAGTTTGGGGGGAGGGTTTTTTTTTTCTCCTAAAATATATGCTTTGGCTTCCCTTGTCATTCAAATATTGTACACATGTCAAGTGGGGTGCCTAAGAGACAGAAATCAAAAGATTTTGTTGAGATAATTACTGTCATTGTTTACCCTTGTGTCAAGTTGTAATGTCTTTCTCAATTTGCTCTGTTGCTTCGTGTGATCTTGCATAATGATTTTGTGGCATACTGGAAGCATATCTGAGGTGTGGGCACCTCCTTCTCTAGGGTTTCGCTGGAGTTGCCATTGTCTTTTCGAGCCCTTGCCTTTTGTATTCTGTTGTCCACCTCACAGACTGATGAGCAGGTGTCTGGAGATTGTTGTTAGTAGTTAAGTAGGTCTTACTTTTCTTGCCATTTCTTAGCACAAATGACTAGATCTATTATTGTGATGACGTGATGTGCTTCTCTTCTCTTGAACAAACGAGCAAACAAATGAACTGAGGTGTTATATTTTCCGTTCCTGAATTCAAACCTTAAACATCACAAGCCATTACTCATAATGGTACTCTTATTTATTTAAGGGTGTTCTCACAAGGTCGCTTATCCATATGTTTAGTTGTCTCCATTCTCCTTCTGTCTAATCCATCTCAAGCCGTCCCTCAAACTTGAATATTTGAACAAGTGTCAGGTACAGCGTCTTTGATGAGGAGAGAGTTAAAGATATGGATACGCCCCTTATAAGTTAAGCTTTATAAGCGTGTCTCTAGCAAAAGCATAACAGCAGCAGTCTTTTATGTGGACATTGATGACTCATCAGTTTGTGAGATGGACAACTACCTGTTGCCTTGAGGTGCTGTGCACCAGAGCCCATTCATAGTTTGAAGCAAGGACTGTTTTGTCAGAAATGTTGTTCACAGCCTCTTGCAAAATGTTAATACGTGACCGAAAGTTTAACTCATTATCTCTATTAATAGTATATTATTGATGTTTGAGAATTTCTTGATTGCAAGTAATTCTTAAAGTCCTGGTGATTGCTGTTTGTATTATACTTCGAAAAAGAAAAAAATTATTCCCTGGACGTGTGACTATAAACCGTTTTGCAGTTGCAGTGGAATCTGATGTTCAGAGTTCGTGTGATTGGTCAAGCTAGTAGTGCAGTGAGTCACAGTAGAATGTTTGTGTGGTTGCGGTGCTATGAGAGAGGGGGAAGAAAGGGAGGGCGGAAGGGACAAGAAAAAAAGGTCAGGAGGAGTGGATGAGAGAGTATCTCACTCCAGTTAGTTTTCTTTGATCTTTTCCTTTGATCAAGTGAAAGCTGTTCTACAATGGTGAAGTGTTTTCAAAGTAAGAAGTAACCTTTTTTCTTTGCCTTCTTTTTCTGCTATGTATAAAGATCCTTGTAATGTTGAAGATGAGCTTTAAAGTTATATGTAGAGTTTTTCAGTAGAGTGGTAGCCTACCGTAGCAAGTTGTGTTGGTAAGGGTTGTTTTTGGATTTCATTTTCCCATAACTTTTTGTATAGCAAACATTGTTAGTGGAGACATTACTGTCTTTATGTTAAGTCAAAGCAAACTAGCCTGATATTGTGGACAAAGAATGTTTTAATGTCAAGTTAATGAGCATAGTTCTAGTTGTGGAGAAGCCCAACATTGTGATGAAGGTAATGCCATTCTTTGACAAACCTGGCAGACAGACAGACTGAGAACTGTGGAAGATAATTATGCTTCTACACTCTCTGTAGATATTGTTTACTTTACTTTCAAAGCAAAACACTAAAATAGCTCAAATGTTTTATCGAGTATTGAAATGAAATGTTGGGATCAGAAGTTTTTCCCCCTGGCTCCTCATCTGATCATTGGTTTGGGCACATTCTACACTGTCGTCTGGGTCATCCAAATTGTCTTGGTCCACCAAATAATGAGAATACAAGTTTTCCTGTATTCATGATGCTTGTAGTCTTGTATATGGCTGCAATGTGGCTGCTGATATTTAGCCTGGACAGCTTTACTATTTCTTTTGCTTTCCTCAGCAAAAAAAATGTAGCCGTGGCTTTTTATTCTTTTCAGCCTTCACTTTGTTTGGCTGGTCATGATGCCATTTTTTGTCTATTCTTTTTTTATTTATGTGTAATCTCCATGTCTGGAAATTTTAATAAAATTGTTTGTGTCTGGTATATCATGTCTCTTGAGGTGAAGTTCAACAGACTGGTTTGTTGTTTATTGATTATTCACCTACCAGTTTCTGCTTATTTCTTTGCTGTGCATGTAACTGTATTGATGGTCCTGATGTCTCTGAGGAAATATCCGTCTAGATAGATAAAGCAGTCACCTTGGTAAAGGTTGCCCCTTTCAGTTTATAAACTGCAAGCTTGATGATTATTTACAGAAATAACTTATTAAGTATGATGGAAAGACAAAGCTTGCGTGAAAATATATTGGTTGTAAATAGTTATTTAAGTCAAAAATTTTCTTGGGTTTTTGCTTTTTTTTGTTTTGTTTTTCTTCCCCTATCAGGTGCATAGACACGTCTTCCTTTTTTCCACCATTCTCCTCTGTGAGTGAAATTGTGAACTCAACTGATGTATTACTATTTTCTAACTTTTCGCTGACTGCTGGTACATTCTGGCTAGCTGTAGGCCTCTCTCATGCCACTGCTTTTTATTTCATAGATATCTATGTATTTGAAAAAACAAAACAACGTATGAGTTTACAGGAAAAATTAAATTGAAAGACACAGGAAAGTGGCTATAACAGCACATAGAAATAGGTAGCTGGTACCCCTACGAGTAAATTATTATTGATTTAGCTTAAGGTTTTATGTATGGCTATTTTGGTCAGCCAAAGTTTAATCATAGCTTGTTGTTGAAATGTTTTTAGTCATAAGTTTACAGTAAATTTCCAAATTTGTACCTATTTGAGACAAGCAACATTTTGGCCTCTGGTGCATTAGAAATTTTTATTAACTTCTTTGAACACTTGCTAATAAGAATTTACTGAAATGAGAAGACATGATTGTAATGTGAACTGTGGGAAATTACAAAGGCGCTATGTCTGAGCAACTTGATTTGAATCTCCTTCTCTGTGTGATATCAAGACCAAGAACAAAATGAAATGGAGAATTTATTTACCCTTTTTCCGCCTGGCACAGAACGTTTTGGGCTGCTGTGTATGATCATGTAGCATTCATGGTAGTGGACGGATTGGTCTGTAAATATTCTGTTATAATCAATGTACATGTATGTCCAAGCCTTTGGGGGCTTCAGTGTTCTCCTTGTTGCTGTCAAAAGTCTATTAATAAGTGGTGCATTTGTACTGTATGTTTAAGTCTATACCAGTTCTCCAAATAGTTGGTTGATGAGTGAAGCTATGTTTTACTGCTGAATGTTGAATTTGTTGCACAGAAATGGGGCGTATTTAGAACATGTCGAAAGAGTAAATGTTATAAACACTGATGAGGAAGAGTTACATATTTGGTCGAAATAATTCTTGTTGCAGCTTAATTTTGTGTACAGAGTTCCCTCTTTAAATTCATTGACCTGGTTCTTTGCTGCCGAGGTGCTTCTAATCTTTGCTTTCTGTAGTTTTTGTTGGGACTTTTGTTAATCTGATGAAGTATTATAGAGGAGACGGCCATGACAGTATGAATGTGCACTTGTGTGTGTCACTGTGTGTGTGTGTGTGTGTATGTGTGTGTGTGTATGTTTGTGTGTTTATGTGTGTATGTGTATGTGTGTGTGTAAGGTGAGTGTAAGGTGAGTGACCAAATGCAGCATCTGTACCATACTTGTACAATAGTGAGATGTGTGAAGAGCAGCTGTAAAGTCAGTCACATTGGGTTAGTGTGTTCGCTGAAGTCTGTTTTTTGCCTTGTGGTATGAGTTAGGCTACTCTTTACAGTAGAACTGGATAAAGGTTAAGCTGGAGGATAACAGTACACACTCTATCTACACTACATTTTGGACCCAAGAGGACCATAAGTGATGCTTAAGCTTGATGGAAAGAGATTTTAGAGGATTAAGCTGTCTTATGTTGTCAGGTCTGGCTGCTATCACAGTCTAGGATACTTATGATCTATGAGGGGCATTGTCTTTCTATAGCAAAAAATCTTCTAATACTTTGGTCTATAACGACAGAAGCATAGACCTAAAACTAAAACCATATCAGATCACTCTAATTCTAACAAGTTTCACTGACCCATGAAACTATCTCCAAAAGCAGGAATTGTGAATGAAGGTTTTCTTTGTTTCTTTGTGTCACATACTCCTTCTGAAATTTAGAAATGGCATTATGAATGTTGATACTCTCATACTTGGTAATACATGGTCTCTTTGTGACTTCTACCCCACTGTACCGAAATCAAGGATCACTCAATGCATCTTCTGTTTGGAATGTGTCAAAATTAGCAGTCTAGGAAGCCAGATGACTGGATAAAGAGATGCCTATTTGAATTTGTTAAGTATTATAGAGTAACAGTATTGCTGGAAGTAGCTGTGATGCTGCTGTACAATTCTAAAGGATGTCATTTTCTCATTAAAAGTCCTATTGTTGTATCGAATTTCTCTCCTCTTTTGATTGAAGATATTAAAGTATTTCGTCACTGTTGTTAGAAAACGCTGAACTCCCCTGCAATTTTAGCTCACACAGTGATGAAAGATCAATGTGACGGCGGTGATTTTTGTCTGTTTGCAGCCTTGAAGATCCTGCCATGTTATATGTAAGTAACATGTAAAAAAAAAAAAATTATGTTTCTGTTTTGTATGCCTTGACCTATAGGTATTTATTGCTTTGCTTTCTCTTGTGCATAATTTGTTGGCATGATAATCTGTTTCCACCCCTCTTTGAGCTAAGAAACCTTGTCACGTTGTGCTGTAACATGAACTGTAGTACCTTTGCTATGGGTTGTGACCACAATGAAAACTTGTTTTGGATTGATTATCTGATGTGTGGTTATTTGAAAATATTTGAGTAGTGCACATTTTATGTTCTTCAAGTAAAGTGATTTGATATAAATGAAAAAAAAAATCCAACAACTTCTGGAATGTATCTTCCCCAACTCTCTTTCTTAGTTGCAAGAAGGCTAAAGACTTGCATCTCATTTGGCATTGTTGTCTATCTTAAGATCTTGAGAATTGTTCACAGCATTTCAGAGTGGCAGATATTGACTTCCTCATTATGGGGCTAATCTGATGTGGAGAGATCATGGTTCTATTTCAAAATGAAGGCGTCTCTGTCTGGGGGTGTCGGGGTACACCTCCTGCTGTAGCAGTAGAGTCCAATCAAGACGTTGAGTTTGTGCTGCAGGCTATACAATTGTCATTCAGAGTCAATCCATCTTTTTCCTTCCCTTTGGTTAGTTTTGTTGACATCTGCAGCCTCTCTGGATCTGTGTTTTGATGTTTTTTGTGAGGGGAGACAGCATCGGCTGGGAGAGGCGTTTTAGCTGACATGACATTTGTCTGTTCGCCATGTTTGCTACTGCTTTGCTTACACCCGTGTGGGTAATTTATGCATGATATTAGTCTTCACAGAGCCAACAGGAGACATGATCACACATTCCTGATTTGTGCTTTGACCAGAAAAGTGTTTCCCTAAGTCGTTGCTTGGTATTCACAATTGGACTGCTTTGAAATACTGACGATTGAAATTGTGATTCTGTACTCCTTGATTGTATACTGGTGAACACCGTGTCTAAATCACTATAACTCAGTTTTTGAAAATATATTTTCATCTTGTGTATGATTGTCCCTGAAGGGGTAGAGTAGGTACTGACCTGCTGTGAGTGGAAAGGAGAAATTTTTTAGTCAGCGTAAGTAATAATATGTCATCTAGTTAGTACTACAGTCAAACTCGGATATGTATAACAGAACAGACAGGACCGGCAGTACTTCCCTGTTATAAGCGAGTCCTGTTATAACACTGTAATCAAGGGCAACTACCAGTACCATTGCATTTTCAGCTTACTATATATATTTGATTACTGCAGATCCTTTACCAGTGGGCTGATTTGCTGACACTGAGACGGAATCAATCAGTGACCCCAACACTATGGGAGGGGGTGGGGGGGAGGATATGTGTTTGAAAGTTTGTGTTTAGGCAAGCGATCATACAAACAGCTCTCGTGGCCTAGAGGTTAAGGTGTTCGCCTCTCATTGAAAGATCCCAGGTTCGAATCCAGGTAGCGACGGAAAAATTTTCTTCTCTAAAATTGTCTCCTTTCACCTTCTTTCCCTCTCTCTCTCTCAATATTCTGTCGTCTATTTTCGACTCCACTTTCTTCCCCCGCCCCCTCTATTGGGCTCCTGACTCTTTCTGCAGCCTTTCTGCTGCTACTCCTTGGCACCTTCTTACTGCTGTTTTTCAGCCACACCCCTGATCTTCTGGTAGGAAAAATCTACACTTATCCTTCTCGGACGAGAGTGAAAAATCTCAGAGGTGTCGTGTGCAAGTTGCACCAGTTAAAGATCCCTTGGTGGTCCAAAATCGATAAGAGTAGGCTTCGGCCGCCACCATGGCAAAATTCAAAATTTCCTAACAATTGAAAATGTTTTGTGTGTCCCGCGCGCTCATATACGTATGACCTTATGCAGTTGCGAGCGCCGTAAAACGCTTATTAAAAAAAAAAGTGAAATGTCTTGGTTGAGACAAAATTTAATAATTTGACGGATTGAAAGCAAATTCAAACGCAGCAAGATCACTGTTATATCCGAGCGCGCAAATTGAACCCTGATATAACCAGGTTCATATTACTTACTCTTATAGAGAAAAAAGTGGGAATTTGATTTATCACTGCCATATTCAACTTCCTGTAATAACAGAGGCTGATATAATTTAATATAAATGGACTGGACTATACCCGTATGAATAGTTCAGTCAAATCTGTCCAAGATGATCGCCCATTGTCATGGTGAACAAAATGATTGTCTGAGACAAGTGGATGTCTAGGATAGTGTCATAATGTAAAAAAAAAAAAGCAAAGGGGATGGAAGTGGAGAGTGGTCATTTGTACAGGTGATTTCTTGTACAGGTTGCTATGAGAGCAAGTGAAAGTGATGTACAGTCGAACCTGATCTCATGGCAACCTGTACATCACTTTCACTTTTTCCCCTTGATAATTTATGGGTTTGTTCTGCCTTTTGAGATCAACAAGGATGCCAAATCTCCCGTTTTTTTTGGCTTTTCCCCCTTTTCTTTTTCATCCGTTGCAACGAAGGCCCCATACACTTGCAAAGGAAAGGGGAGAGGTAAGAGAGAGATGTTTTTGTTTGCTGATTTAAAAACTTTACTAGGTTCGTTTTAGGTGAAATGCAATGCTCCGCTTATTTTCCATCCCTAGATCACTTATTATATTATTTCTTATGGCATTAAACTTAAATGTTTGGTCAATGGCATTTAAATTACTTGATTCACTGAGGCTATTACATCACCTGTCTCCACAGGCGCCAACTATCACTTGTGACGTCTGAAATGTTCATGTCTTTTATCATTCTACAGATAATATATCTATTTTGTCCTCGCAATGATATATTGATAAAGTTACAGAAAGTTTTGTGTCTAAAAGTACAGTTGTGCCTTTCCCCGTGATTGCTGTAAGCATTTCACTTGAACAGTATACATACATTATATTCTGATGCACACAAGCTAGTGTATATTTGTGGGTGAGGATAATGTGGTGTCTGTGAATTGATAATGGTTTGCTCAGCTTGTTTTTGTCGCCCTTGAGATCCACTTCCTAATTTTTTTTTTCGTGTATCTTTTTTCAGATTTTATGTTTTGCTTGCTTTGTGTACAGTGTGTTAAAATCATTGCATGCCAGTGTAAGTGTTACAAAAAACAGTTCCTATTTTTAAGTTTTTAATGGTGCTTTATTATACTTTATAAATTTTTAGCTATTTTGGTGGTTTTTTTGTAGAAAAAGTATTTTTCATTCTTGGACAATCAGTGACCAGTTTGGTGGCAAGTCACTGAATTGGATTGCCGGTGGTTTGACTTTAGATGCTGACTGTTAAATTATTTTACTCTTATTTTCTTGAATTTATATTTTGAAACAATCAACAAACTGTTTTGCTGATGTGAATGGAGTGACAAAAGATTTCCAGAGTGACTACTCGTTTCTGTACAGGTATGCTTTGAACGGCTGTGCTTCTTTTTGCCCCTCAGTTTGAGACTTGTATGCATTTTCTTTAAGACTTTGTCACATAGTTTCTGATACATGTATTCCTTTTTTTTGCTTTGTTGAAATGTTGAATTTGTGACTTTTTTGCTGATGTTATTATAATAATATTGTGTGTGTATACATGCATGTTTTACTTTGTGTGTGTGTGTGTGTGTATGTGTTTGTGTGTGTGTGTACATATACATGTGTTACTGTATGTGTTTCTTGTCAGTGAATGCAAAATGTTGAATTCATGACTTTTGCTGATGTCATGATAATAATATTGTATGTGTACATGTGCATGTGTTATTGTATGTGTGTGTATCTTGTCAGTGACTGCAAAAGCCAGACTTGTGCCCTCATACAGAGACTGTTCATAAATATTAACATTAAAACACAATGATATGGCCAGTGACTCTCTTGTGTTGATTGTATTGGCTTTGTTTGACACGTTTTACCGGCAGAAACTTTGGGGGAAAGAGGGAAGTAGTCACTCAAAGAAAATAGGGGAGATATTTGGCCGCTTTTAAGGACAAGCGGGCTAATCCAGATTTCGGGGGTTTCCAGAAATCTTGACCTACCTCAAAAGGGGGTTTTGCCCTACCTTTTGGAGAAGTTTGGTTTAACTGGTGTGTATAGTTGCTTGGTTTTAGAGAATACTCTCTTTGTCATTTAAAGAAACTGAACAAGGGGCAAAAACTTTACCTTCGATTTTCTCAAAACAGCATTTGTGAAGACTTATGATTATTTTTACCAGTTTCACCTCTGGAAAACTTAACTCAATAAAACTTGATATCGATTGCCTGCAGTCTGTTTTGATCAACAGAATGCAGGATGAAAAAAACTGAGATAGTGTTAAAATCAGCAAGTTATGTCAATACCACGATCATGTCCCAGAGATCCTAAACGGGGGAGGATCCGTCAAGATTGGAGAAAAGCAAGAAGAAAGTAAGAAAGAGCAATAAGCCAGAGAACGTTTTGAGATCAAGTAGGCCCCTATTGCCTGTTTGAACATGGATTCTTCAACCAGCGATTAGAGAAAAAATGCTTTGAAATTGTGGCCATATTTTAAATTAATGTACATGATGTCATCGTTCGAATAGAAAATTGTATATGATTCAGAGCTAGGGTCATAATTTTGTCCTTGCTAAAGAACGAAGGGAATTAGTTATTAAATTGTAGCTAGGCGTGGTTTCGTGTGTTCTGTGTCATTAAAAAATCGTTTGTGTTTCTAGCGTCGAAGTAAATATGACCGTTATAGCAAGCCTACCATTGCAGTTATGATGATGATAATCTTGTTGATGATGACCACTATATCAGTGAGGTTTTTGCTTACTCTCGTATAACACATGGCCAACTTCAAAAACAACATTCAGGAACAGAAAGGCGAGGAACAGTTGTCTTACGTTCAAGTAGGACAAATAAGGGCAGAAACTTCATTATAATGATATTATTGTTTATAACAGTAACTATTTTTTATTTAGATTTCCACGGAAGTTGTTCTGATACTACTGATAGGTGAATGAAGGAGACGAACAGAAAGAGGAAACGAATAAACTATCTGGTCTGTCCTTGCCACGGTAAGGTTCGTTGAAACGAACAGGAAAAGAAGCTTTTTGTGGCAAATGTTATCACCAAAGGGACACAACTACTGAAATACATGTGTTCATGTTATAAGCAACAACAGAGGATTACCCCTCTTTAACTTTTAAGTTCAAGAATTAAGAGCTTTCTTGTTGGTGTTTTTATATATTTTAAAAATTTAGCTCTATGAAGAGTTTTACAGCACTTGCAACACAATAAGTTTCTACAAGTGCCAAAGATTAGAGGGTTAACAAGAAATTTACAAACACTACATGAAAAGAAGGAGAAGAGCTGATCAGGACGACAACTGTTTGACAGGAAAGAAGAAGCCAACCACACCAGAGCACCCGCACGTCTGGAATTGAAGACTGGAGAACAACACTAAGCTCACGTCACATTTAGATGATTTTTACAAAATGAGCAAAAACCTCATTCGTGATATACGTACAGGTAAGTTCTGATTAGAGGATTGAAATAGATTTTTTCTGATAATAATAATAATAATAATAATGATAATATAATAATAATAATAATAGCATTTGTATTGCTCAAATAATTATAAGGAACATGATGAAACATGATGATAGCAAAGACCGTACGGTCTCTGATGATAGCGCTTCGTTGGTGCTATTAATAGATATATATCTCTGTCGCCGCTTTCGAAAGGAAGTGTCTACGTTCTCTAACGTTAGTGAATGTATACAAGCTGTCTACGTTCTCTAACAAATAAAAAAAGTAACAATATGAAGCCTGTTAAATTGGGCCCTATTTGAACTTCCGGATAAGGCTAGGCTACTTTTCAATCTTTCTTTTTTTTTTTTTCAAATTGATTTATATTATATTATGTTTTGTCGAAAGATCTAGATCTACTTCCTATAGGTTCCTCAGTTCACTCACTGGGTTATGTAGGGTCATTTCATGCACTAGATCTAGGCCTATCGTAGACCTAGCGTTGATATGACTGACTTGACCGTCCTTGAGCCTCGTGATTTGATTTCATGACAGTGATATCACATAACTCATCAAATCGGCAATGTTTTTTCACACATGTGAATTTGATATCATTTATGGTCTCTCACGTTGTATCGCATAGGCATACCTTGGCTTTGAGGTTGGAATACGAAATCGCATGTACACTGCAAGCTATCTTCTAAATACTAATTACAGAAAGCCTGATCTTCAGTGATTTATTCAAAGTATTAGGGGGGAAAGGGGGGGGGGGGGCATCAGAGTGCACCTTCCTTGGGTGAAAAGTGTAGGCCTACAACATATTATTATTATCTTGTCAGGGATTTAACGTCGCTATAAAAGCAAGATGCGGTACTGTAGACAGTTTTACTTTCGCAAGCATTTTAATTTCTCAAAAGTAAACTTAATAGCTTGTGAAAATAAAGTGTAAGCACTGTGGAAGCAGCAATGTCGACTCGTTTCCATGTTAGATAGAGCGAGCGAGCTATTTTTAGGTTTTCTACTAACATTAAAGAACGTAGACAGCTTGTATACGTTGTCTAAAGTAAGAGAACGTAGACACTACCCTTTCGAAAGATGCACAACTCTATTTTTAGGAAAATGTGACTTAACCTTGTTGCTGCTCTCAGGTCTTCGTATACGCCTGTAACTTGGGCACAACAAGGCTCAGGACTAAGGTATTCTCCGAAGAGGGTTGCGTCTCTCGGAGGTACCAGTGTTAAAGGATAAGACATCCTCATTCAACAGCTTGACATTTATGTCTGGTGCGCGAGGCTAGTGAGTCTGACTGCTCGCTCACCAATAACAACAACAACAACAACAGCAACAGCGATGACAACAAAAACAACAACAACAACTGCAACAACAACAGCAACAATAACAACATCAACACCACCACCACCAACAACGGCAGCAATAATAACAACAACTTTGGCAACAACAACAACAACAACAACAACAACAACAACAACAACCGGGAAAATGTTACAAGTCCTCCTATCCGCATCTGGACGAAGCGAGCAAACAAACAACTGGACGAAGCGAGCAAACAAACAAACAACCCCCCCCCCATAAAAAAATAGAATAAATAAACAACACCCCCCTCCCGATATCCCGACATTCTGCGATTGTTAAGAATAAAAAAACGTAATAAATCCCATCAACATTACCAACAACGCCGCTTGGAGTGAGTACACTTGCCTGTGGGAGTCAACTCAACAATTAGGCTCGTGTGTACTCTACTCACATTGAAATCTCATGTCTCGATCCGTGAGTGACGTCACATGTTACATCTGTCCTTCCCAGGTGTGTCATTTCTGCACCGTGAAACCGCTTCTGTGCTACCCGTCCCCGCGAGCTACCCTGCAAAAATAATAGAAGAAGCTAAAAAGAAAAAGAGAAAAAAAAGGGATACATATGAGGCATCGCAGTGCGTGAAATCAGGCGCTTGTCAAAATAATGAAATAGAAGAAAACGACATTTTTTTCTGATTAATAATTTTTATAGAATTTTTTTTTCTATACATGTATTAACACCTTTCATGTCCATTAAAAAATCAATTTGCTGAGTGGATTATACTGGAAAAACGTTGATTAAAGGCACACACGATGTAGATCTATATTATTATTTTTCACCTTTCAAGGACTCTAAAGCTCTGGAAGTCATCAAACTTTGATGGCCATTTTCTCGTTAATTTTACCTCTCAAATCAGGTGACTTCCACGTCTTTCAATCCGAAATGTCTTGACATCTATTGAAGATAGATGTTTTCATTTATCGAAAGTAAGACAAATGAAAACGGTTTAAGGTGGTACCAAAAGCTCCATATGCCCAAAAATTGACAAGCGCCTGTTTCCACCGCGTCGTGACACAAAGTTGTTCTTTCATGTTCATACAATGATACTTGTAGCCATTTCTATACCCTGTTGTGCCCTAGCCTTTTTCTGTACTTAGGAAGGTCTGTCGAAAGTATTTCCTACCATCCGACCTTTCTCTGTATCAAGGACAGTCTATATAAGGTAAGATATCGTGCTATTATTTTCTGTACTAAGAAATGCCTACGGTAAGACATGTCTTACTTTTCTGTCGTAAGAACAGTCTAGGTAAGGTAAGTCCTACCTTTCTCTAAAGGGTCTTTTTAAGGTAAAACATTTCCTACCTTTCTCTGTACTAAGAAATGACCTGAGGTAAGGTATGGGCTATTTTTCTGTACTAAGAACTGTCTATGGTAAGGCATGTCCTATCTTTCTCTCTACTAAGACGCCCAAGGTAAAATATTATATCCTTGGTTTCTCCCTACTGAGTACTCTGCGATGAGGCAAGTCCAACCATTCTCAATACTAAAGACAGTGTGTGTGTGTGTGTGTGTGTGTGTGTGTGTGTGTG
>NW_004797821.1:141488-142547 GCF_000002075.1 Aplysia californica
TTCATTTTTCCACGTCTCTCATTCTCAGTTGGACTCACACGGCACAACCCACATCACCGTCGCGTTCACACGCTCCCCAACTCTCTTCACTTCCTCTCCCCCCAACTTTCCCTTCCCTTGAAAAGAATTGATGGCTCGCCCTGTCAGAGGGCCCGTCAGGGGCACACCTCATTAGCGGCACGACGCGGACCACCGACACTGAAGCCACACCGAATCAAGGCTCTAAAGGTTTCAGCCGTGAGAAATTACAGGCCTGTCTCGCTCAGGATTGATATGTACAATGTACAAGGAATGACTGGCCACAGAACACTGGCACACTGGACGGCGGAGCGTAGGACAGAGGGTGGTAATTGGTAATGATGACACGGTATATGATCAAACCGGTTTATCTATTGTTGTAAGCGACTAACACAGTTAAAAAAAACACAAAAAAAAACAACCCCGTGCCCCCACCAAAAAAAAAAAAGAAAAGAAACCCCAAACAAACAAAAGAAAGCAAAACAAAACAAAGCAAGCAAAACAAAGCAAAAAAGCCTAACCAAACAAATAAAAACAAAAACAAAAACAAAACCACAAACGAACAAACTTACGCAGTGGAGGTAATGTAAGAGTGTGTAATCGAAATGCCCCGGCGGAATGGCAAGAGACAGAATGTTTTATTTCAGAAAAGTACGAGAAGCCACGTTTCAACTACTGGAAAAGCTTTAGAGAAGACACCCAGACGAAGGTGCAGCCGTTTCTTTCAGCGATGACTTACAGCGGAAGAAAAAAACATTTGGACAAAGACGTCGAACGTGCAAATGTACTTTCTTTCCATTTTTTGCAGCCTATCAGTAATTGCTCGCTACCCGAAAGATCCAAAGCATAAGAAAAATAAGAGATCAAGCCCCGATTCAAGAAGGCAGCCGTTATTTTCACGAGATGTTGCGGAAATAAAGGCTACCCGTGTTTTCACATGTCGGGGATATACCAGGAAGACATACAGGCTCTTTCCAGAGATCTAGGACTTGGTTAAAAAACAAAAACAACAACATCTCCCAAATAAACACCCCCCCCCAA
>NW_004797821.1:142647-146139 GCF_000002075.1 Aplysia californica
ACGGAGTGATATTTCATGCTTGTCGTGTGAAATAATTACAAGGGAAGAAGCTTGCTGAAATTTTCATAAAAGATTAACCCTATCCGTACGTCGTGTTTTACCATCGTATCCATACGACGTGGGGAATTCTGTGCCACCACTTTTAACAGAAGAAATTTACTCGTTAATCCGATCCGTATGCTTTGCTTAGCAGTCTGTCAAAATTATTTTTTGAGAAATTATTGATCTGCGAGATGCTCGCTGTCCTAAATTATTGCTCGGCGAGCGTCTCCCTGAGTGCTCACCGACACAGTAATGTCAACTGCCATGGCCGGATGTTCGTCACGATTAAACCCGAATTTGTGAGGCGTCGTGGTAAAATCGAAGAAGCAGGCATTGTTCAGTCAGTTTGGTAATCATTATCGAATTTTTTTTTTTTATTTGGGGGGGGGGGGGTTGGCTCAACATCTATGTTCATAGAAAAACACATTTTCGTGTGAATGTTACTGAAAAACGTCGTAAATATGTAATTGTAAGTTTTCAAAGACTCGAGCTATTGAAGTTACCTAACTTTGGCAGACATATTCTGGGTAATTTTTACCACTGAAACCTGGTGACCCCACCTCCTTCAATCGCAAATATCTAGACTTCTATTTGAGATACATAGGTATCATTGAAAGCAAGGCAAATGGACAAGTATTCAGATGATACCAATAATCCCTTATGCTCCAAAACTGACGAGCGCCTGATTCCACCGCGTCCTGGCGCATAATTTGGCACGATCTTATCGGGAATTGCTCGTCAACTCTTCTCCTGTATGTGTGAACACCGCGTTATTCTCATCAACTGCAATCACGTCGAAGAATGTGTGGGGAAGGAAGTAAGGCAAAACTCATAACAGAACGACGTCCCTCTCTTAGTCTTATTGTGTTGTACACCACTTCTGAGATTTCTAGAGATTTTGCGTCGTCATTGAGATGAAAATAATATTTTCATGACAGGGGTGTTTGTTTGGTCTTTCTTGTGGATAATGTTCTTACAGCTCTTTTTTTCTTTCTTTTTTTGTTTTTTGTTTTTTGGTACCGTGTAGTGGTTATTTTTATTGCTGTCGTTGAAGCATTTTCTGGCGCTGTTGTTGCGGTTATTGTTGTTGTTGAAGCATTTTCTGGCGCTGTTGTTGCGGTTATTGTTGTTGTTGGTGTCGCTTTATTGTTGGTGTCTTTTAATTCATTCAGTCAGTCAGTCATTCATTTATTGATTTACTTATTATTTATTTATATATCTACTTATTTATTTATTTATTTGCTTATTCATTCATTGTTTCAGATGGCAGCTCAGTTATATTTCAGATAATTAGGAAAACTCCTCTCAGCCCCTGACCTTCGACATTTAACCTACCCAACACACGAAGAGAGAGGATTTTTTAGGCTTATTCCCTGTCCCAAGCTTCCCTTGCCTCGGATAGAACATGCCAACCGAAGTGAAAGTCCCCAAAGACAGGGGCTCGTGGAATTCCTGGCTGGAGTTTTTCTTTTCCACGCTAGGGTCGATGGTGGGGCTGGGCAATATTTGGCGTTTTCCCTCATTGTGTTACAGGAGCGGAGGAGGTAATTCTTTGTGTGGTAGTCGATGTTTTCATAATCGTCGTCATCATCATCATCATCATCATCATCATCATCATCATCATCATCATCATCATCATCATCATCATTAGCTGTCTGGCGATAGATCTACCGATGATGACTGAAGCAGTATGATTTTTGTTGTTGGGTGTGTTTTGTTTGTTTGTTTGTTTGTTTGTTTGTTTGTTTGTTTGTTTGTTTGTTTGCTTGTGGTAAGAGTGTTACACCACTCACAACTACAAACAACTACAAAGGTCAAGGTCAAAGTATAAGCACGCAAAGGCACTTTACACGAATTTCCCACTTGGCTCGGTCCTTTCGGAGACGGACGTTAAACTAGGAGAAATAACCTAATAGTGTTGATAGGGGCGTTAAACGTATACCATTTCACCATATTTTTTTTCAAACATAGAGGAAGTAGATTGCCCAAATGCTACTTCCCTCCCTTAAGATCTTGACTTTCTCAATATAGCAATACTTTATACTTGATGATTACGAGATAAGAGTTAAAAGTAGAACCAGCAAGACTCGCAAAATCGCTACCTCAGATTTACTATACAAAGTTCTATCTGCTCAGAACCTCTACTCTTGAGAAATCTAACGTCAACTGAGTTTCACATCGTATCAAGCTTTTTTTAATGCAATTCTTTGAATATCTTGATAACGGCTCCGAATATTTTTACGATTTTGATAGAGAAGATCAGACAGGACATAATTTGGTTTCAGACCTCATAGTCGTCTTAGTAAGTTAAAACGGCCAAAAATGTCAGATAGAACTTTATAATTCTATGGTAGCGAAATATGCCCATACTTCTTATTTTAGTAGTATTTTACTAATTTATTATTATACAACATTCGCTTGCCACACCATGAATAGCTTAAGTAAGGACCCACAAAATGACTTTTAACAAAGCCCAACGGATGGTTTTGTAAATTCGAAGCCTATGTGTTGGAAGATGGTAGGCCTACATAACAAGATTTTTCACTCTGCCAAAAAAGTGTCTTCTGAAGTCCACGCATTGCTTCAGATGGCGCAGCAGTCTTTCGTTTCTCCAGAAGAAGAAAAAGGAATAGCAAAGTTTGTTAGTTTCATTTTAATTGTTTTTCACACAAGTAGGGTAACTCTGTTCGCAAAGTCTGCGCTTTTTCGAAGAGGGCGCTACCGAATTTTGAGGACAGTTTTTTAATTGGCTCAAAGAGAGGAGTGAACTATCTTGTTATACACGATCTTTGATGTGGTTATCTGACGTCATCATGTTGCCCTGCGCCCGTAGCATCGCCCAATGATTTTACGGTCTCTGGCATCGCCCACTCCGTGAATACAGCACTATGCATAGTACATAATGTACTTCTCTAGTGCGGTCAAAAATTCGTGGCGCTACTTATTGACAAATATTCCCTCAACTATCGAACGTAAACTCTCCAGCTTTTGCACAGTGACTTGTATTAATTTGTCTTAACAGATCGACATTTTTGTAAAGACCGTTAGGTTCTATTCTAGAAAATTCCTTAATATATTATACAAATAAAAAATCCAAGTGGGTGGTTTCTACAGATTCGTTAATGTTTACAGCCGGGGAAATATTGCTTTTAATAGCAAGTCCGTCATGTTTTTCGAATCGGGACATTATGCTTCTTTTGAGAGCCATTTGTGCAAAAAATGTGTTCACTATAAAAAAAATCTTTCGTAACAAGTTTTGCAAGTAAAAATTGTCGTTGATGAGCTGTGACGTAGGTCATATGTGTTGTTTGTTTGTTTTTTGGGTTTTTTTGTAAAGTGTTTTACGGCGCTCGCAACTGCATAAGGTCATATGAGCGCGCGGGACACACCTAATAGTTGGTAGGAAATTTTGAATTTTGCCCGGGTGGCGGCCGAAGCCTACTCCCTTAT
>NW_004797821.1:147152-149418 GCF_000002075.1 Aplysia californica
ACACACACACACACACACACACACACACTTGCGCTCTCTAGTAGAAAACTGGTTGCCTCGATAAACTAATATTATTATTATTGCATTGGTGTCAAAGTATGTCTCAAGATGCCCCGAAAGTAACACCAAGGGGGCTCTCGTGGCCTAGAGGTTAAGATGTTCGCCTCTCGTTCAATAGGTCCCGGGTTCGCAACCTGATACCAACGGAAGTTTTTTTTCTCTCTAAAATGTTATCCTTTCCCCTCCTTTCCTGCTCTCTAACAATGTTCTGTCGTCTGCTTTCGTCGCCACTTTCGGCTTCCCCCCCACCTTTTATTTGCCCGCTCCTCTGGGCTCCTGTCTCCTTCTGCAACTTTTTTACTGCTGTCTTTAAGCCATACCCCTTGATCTCAGGGTAGGTAGGATCTAGCACCTAGTCTTCTTGGATAAGGTCGAAAAATCTCGGGAGAACTGTATGCAAGTTGCGCACGTTAAAGATCCCTTGGTGGGTGAAAATCGATAAGTGTAAGCTCCGGCCACCATCCGGGCAAACTTCAAAATTAATTCCTACCAAAATTAAAATGTTTAATGTGTCTCGCGCACTCATATGCAGTTACGAGAGAGGCAACACACCAAAACAAAGCGAGTAACGCCAATTAATGGCCCCAAGCTTTCTGCAATAGATATGCGAAAAAACCTTCACCGTGAATGAGCCTGACCGAGATATTAGCCATTGTTCTGTCCCCGCGGTTTTAAGCAAAAGAAATTCTGAAATTATGCAAACGGAGCCCAAAAATGTGAAATTGTGCGATTCTGTTAATTTTAACAAAGAATGATGAAGGAAAATAATCGGAAATTATGCAAAAAATAGGCCTGATCAAATTCTGCTAATTTATGCGGGGTGCATAAAACCTCGGGGGCAGATTGTTTCGTCATCAACCGAGCGTGAAACTAAAACTCCTGCTCAGAAAGCAGATAAGTGGAATGTGACTCGCTGTGTTTGTGCTTTTAGTGTGAGCCTATTTTTCCCCCTTTCATTTACATGTCGTACTCGTGTCAATATGCAAGTGGGTGGTTGGCGGGTGCTCTGGTGGGGCTTGCTCTTTCTTCCCTATCAAACATGTGTAGCCCATATCTCTCCTCCTCCTCCTTTGTTGTGTTTGTTACTCTCTTGTAACACCCTTAACCTCCGGCTCTTTTATGACCTGATTTTGTTACAAGTGCCGTAAAACTCTTACTAAAACTAAAAGCACTTTTTACTTTTCACACAATGTATTTTCTCTACGAAACAGACGTTTTTTAGTTCTGTCTCGCCTGAGTTTCGTGTAAGTCTGGGAAATTCTCAAAAGTCTAATAAGCAACGTCCCCTCTAGACATTTTCACTATCGTTACGAGAAGTAGCCATGCAGCGCTCACAGCTGTAAAAAAAATCATGGACCCCATGCTTTTAAAATCCTTTTATACGTGTAAATATACATATATATATATATCATTTTGTTGTTTCTATTGTTAAGATTGGACTCGTTTTATTGAAAGTATTCCTCTGCTTTTGTAATTGTTGGTTTTATTTCTGAGGTAGCCTACATTTTAAGCTGTCTCGTAAAAACGAATAATATAATGATGTAGTCGGCAAGCGGTTGAAATGTAGGTTACATGGCCCAGAAAGCATGAAGTTTTTTAGGAGGGAGACAAAAACTTTTTCTTTTTTTTAACAATTGTACCTCTACATTATGTATTATTGTGTTTTTTTTTCATGCATTTTCAACATTTAGAATTTGAATTTCGACAAAAGAGCATGCAATCATTTGGCCTACCACAAATTAGGAAACTGCATTAATTTTAAAAAGAATTTTTTTTTAATTCAGAGTTTAAACTTAAATACACCAGAACTGATGGCCGACGACATCTTTGAAAAATTGTCCCTTTTTTCATTATAGTTATAGAAATCTTATATCTACAGGTGCCTTTTTGGTCCCTTTTCTAGTGGCGATGTTGCTGTGTGGGTGCCCCCTCATGTTGATAGAGACGGGGTACTGTCAGTACTCGCATCTCGGACCGGGCAAAGTCTGGGAGATCTGCCCGCTGTTTAAAGGCACGTTTTGTTGTTGTTGTTGGTGGTGGTGGTGTTGGTGGTGTTGGTAATGTTTTTGTCGTTGTTATTGTTGTTGTTGTTGTTGGTGGTGGTGGTGGTGGTGATGGTGTTGTTGTTGTTGTTGTTGGTGGTGGTGGTGGTGGCGGTGGTGGTGGTGGTGGTGGTGGTGGTGTAACTGTTGCTGTTGTTTTTGTT
>NW_004797821.1:150740-152904 GCF_000002075.1 Aplysia californica
TGTTTATCTCTCCCCCCCTCTCTCTCTCTTTCTCTCTCTCTCTCTCTCTTTCTCTCTCTCTCTCTCTCTCTCTCTCTCTCTCTCTCTCTCTCTCTCTCTGGGCGTCTTGTGGCCATAGTTGGAACACAGACAGCTGTAGAGAGGCCAACTACACTGCACGCTCACTGGAGGTGCTGAATGCTGTGACGCAACTCGGCAGGTGAGATTTTGTTGTGTTGAAGTCTCTCTCTGTGTCCCTGTTTCTGCATCTCTCTCGGTCTCATTCAAACGAGAAGGGTCACCTTTGTCTTCCATCTTTTTGTTCTTTTGAAAGAAAAAAAATTGTCTTAAAAGAGGAATCGACGTGATTTGTAACTGTTAAATCTCAACAGAACAAACACAAACATACACACACAGCACTTTAAACATAATATGCAGTCTATGAGCAGGATTAGGCTGTGTAGTCGCGGAAAGTAGAACGCACCTCACAAAGGTCCAATGAGAGCGTAGGTATCGTCTGTGTCAGTGGGGGAAAGTGTGTCGTAAACTCTCAACACATTGTCAGGGCTAGAAGAGCGTGAGCCCTCGTTACAGTGTTATTTTATCCAGTCTTCTACCTTTTTACAAGAAGAGTTTCATTAACGAAGGGGTGTGAGAATGGGTTCATCCTTTGCTGAGCGCTAAAGACTTTTGATTGGCTGCTGGGTTACTATAGTTGTAAGTGGTGACAACAGAGATTGGATAAACGAGCAAGCCGCCAAGTTGATCACTGTGTTCGTGTTCATTGCGTGCGGTCATAACGGTTTCAACTGCTTATTTCGTTATTGAAGAAACTTTCATGAGCCCTTCACTACCCACCGCCACTGGGCGGTTTTATTCCGCCACCGACACAATTGAGACTATTTGATTGGCGCTTCCACCAACCCTGCCTGGCAGGATCAACTCGGGCTTAAAGGGATGAATATCCCAACAAAAAGACAGAGATGCTCGATAATAATAGTGTATTCTCCCCAGTCGGAATTCGAACTTGAGTCTCCTGGGTGCGACAACGAAACGCCTTTTCGCTACACTACAGACGTCGGTGCGTGTACATTTTATCTGAGAAAAGTGGAGACCCAAAAAAATCGTAATATCTACCAAAATGTTAAAAGTGCTTTAAATTCTGCGTAGTGTACTTTCTATATTGCAGCATCACCACACAATATTGCAATTACGGTTGTGCTTAATGTGTTCCGAGCACTAATATGACCTTTGCAGTTGAGAGCGCCGTAAAAACACTTACCGGATAAAAATAGGGCTGTGGATAACATAATTATTATTATAGACCGCACAAAAAGTGTTTGACTTAATGTAGAGTCTGTGTCTGTGGTGTAGTGGTTGTAGGCGCTCCACCGTCGCAGACAGAGGACGTGTCTTTGATATTTTTGTGGGGAGATGAACAATTACATTTTTAACAAGTATCTTGTCTGTCTGTTGGGATGTTGGCGTCGGTGGCCTAGTGGTAAGGCTCTCGGACTCGCAACCATAAGGGCGTGGGTTCGAATCCCGTCAGGGGCCCGACGTTGTGTCCTTGGGAAAGGCACTTTGCACAAATTTTCCTCACTTCACCCAGGTGGAAATGGGTACCCGGCTATAGACAGTGAACGATCTTGTCAGTTTGATAGTGTTTGAGCGTGTGAAATCCGCAGCTTGCACTGTATGCTTCCGCGGAAGCTGAGAATGTTTCTGAGTGTTCTCAGAGGGTCTGCTGGGGTAATAATACTTGTAAAACGTATAGAGCATGCTCTTGAGCATGGATGTGAGCTGTATAAATGCAATTATTATTATTAGTAGTAGTAGTAGTAGTAGTAGTATTATGTTGTATCCCTCTCAGCCTGGGTCTGTCTGCTGGGGTGTTGTATCCCTCCCTCTCAGCCCGGGTCTGTCTGCTGGGATGTTGTATCCCTCTCAACCCGGGTCTGTCTGCTGGGATGTTGTATCCCTCTCAGCCCGGGTCTGTCTGCTGGGATGTTGTATCCCTCTCAGCCCGGGTCTGTCTGCTGTGATGTTGTATCCCTCTCAGCCCGGGTCTGTCTGCTGGGATGTTGTATCCCTCTCAGCCCAGGTCTGTCTGCTGGGATGTTGTATCCCTCTCAGCCCGGGTCTATCTGCTGGGATGTTGTATCTCTCTCTCTCTCTCTCTCTC
>NW_004797821.1:154199-155346 GCF_000002075.1 Aplysia californica
GTTGTTGTTGTTTTGTTGTTGTTGTTGTTGTTGTTGTTGTTGTTGTTGTTGTTGTTTTGTTGTTGTTGTTGTTGTTGTTGTTGTTGTTGTTGTTGTTGTTTTGTTGTTGTTGTTGTTGTTGTTGTTGTTGTTGTTTGTTTTGTCTTTTGTTCTTGGTTTTGTTTTTGTTGTTTTTTGGTATGGTCCTTTAACCTTGGAGAGACTTTGCCTACGTGGGTCTCCTAATTGTCATTTATACATAAATCTAAGTCATGCTGATGTCAAAATCAATTGCCAAAGACAAATTTATTGTATCAAAAAATTTGTAATAAACAATATGCCTATTCTCCCAAGTGCTTCAAGCAGGCAGGAATCATCAAGACCATCACGTAGGGGCCTACATAATCCAACATGATACAAGATATACCACTCCATCACAATAACCTGTTCTTGGTGTGCACAAGGCAAGAGCGATAAATCTACACATCCTCACGATTACTCAATTAATCATGACATCAGCTGACAACAATTATTATTGCATTGTTCGCTGATGATAAGAGTTCAGTTTCCACGGGGGGAGCGGGGGTGGGGGTGGGGGTGGGGATGGAGAGAAAAGGGGGATGGAGAGAGAAAGTTATTCGGAGTCATTATCAAGATATTGAAAGAATTGCATTTGAAAAAGCTTGACATGTTGTGAAACTCAATTTTTTTAAAGTCAAATTGCTCCAAGCGAGGTACTAAACAGATGGAACTTAGTAATTGGTCGCTTTTAAGGACAAGCCGGCTAACCCAGATTTTGGGGCTTTCCAGAAATCTTGACCTACAGCAAAAGTTGGCATTGCCCTACCTATAGGAGAGGTTTAGTTTCATTGGTATATTTGGTTATAGAGAAAACTTTCCTTGTCTTTTAAAGAAACTGACCAAGGGGGAAAAAAACTTTACCTTCGATATTCTCAAAACAGCATTTTTTGGGATAGCCCTCTTGTGCTTAAAAGCGACCAATTTTAAGGTAGCGCTCTGTCTCAGGAAAAGACGCAAAGGGATATTATGTGGTCGGTGTCCCTTGCAAACATAGTGATGACGTTAGGTTGATCATTAGCATTCATCTGCGCAGTAAGGAAATCAATACCCTGCGCGCGTGTGTGTGTGTGTGTGTGTGTGTGTGTGT
>NW_004797821.1:164036-167689 GCF_000002075.1 Aplysia californica
CAGGACCCGGCCTTGTGTTCATCGCCTACCCCAGTGCCCTGTCCACGCTGCCCATCCCACAGTTCTGGTCGATCATCTTTTTTCTCATGCTGTTTTGTGTGGGGCTAGACAGTCAGGTGAGATATTGCGTTATTGTTGTTATTGTTGTTGGTGGTGGTGGTGGTGGTAGCGGTGGTTATGGTGTTGTTGTTGTTGATGTTGTTGTTTCTATTGCTGCTGTTATTGTTGTTATTGTTTTTGTTATTTCTGTTGTTTCTGTTGCTGTTACTGTCTTTTGTTGTTGTTGTTGTTGTTGTTGTTGCTGTTGTTGTTGTTGTTGTTGTTGTGGTTGCTGCTGCTGCTGCTACTATTACTTTTTCTTATCTTGCTGTTACAGTTACTGTTGCTGGTACGTTTGCTGTTGTTGCTGTCGTTAACACCATTGTCTTTGCTTTGCGGTAAATGAAAACTCAGTTTGTACATGACACACCTTCAGTTGGCATCTTCAGCTTCTATATTTTGTATTTAGTAAGCATTGTACGGAAATTGCAACACAGTTAGGTTAAATAAGTATTAAAGATTAGAGGTATTACAATAGAGTAACTAACACCCCCCCCCCAAAAAAAAATAGAAGAGGAGTTAAGGTCGATAGATGTTTGACAGGTCACATACGTAAAAATCAGCTGCACTGCAGGCTGAAGAACCAACAGTGGACTACCCCTGAGACCTAGCAGGCTCCAGAACCAACAGTGGACTACCCCTGAGACCTAGCAGGCTCAGGAACCAACAGTGGACTACCCCTGAGACCTAGCAGGCTCAAGAACCAACAGTGGACTACCCCTGAGACCTAGCAGGTTTGAAGAACCAACAGTCAGTGGACTACCCCTGAGACCTAGCAGGCTCCAGAACCAACAGTGGACTACCCCTGAGACCTAGCAGGCTCCAGAACCAACAGTGGACTACCCCTGAGACCTAGCAGGTTGAAGAACCAACAGTGGACTACCCCTGAGACCTGGCAGGCTCAAGAACCAACAGTGGACTACCCCTGAGACCTAGCAGGCTCCAGAACCAACAGTGGACTACCCCTGAGACCTAGCAGGTTGAAGAACCAACAGTCAGTGGACTACCCCTGAGACCTAGCAGGCTCCAGAACCAACAGTGGACTACCCCTGAGACCTAGCAGGCTCCAGAACCAACAGTGGACTACCCCTGAGACCTAGCAGGTTTGAAGAACCAACAGTGGACTACCCCTGAGACCTAGCAGGTTGAAGAACCAACAGTGGACTACCCCTGAGACCTGGCAGGCTCAAGAACCAACAGTGGACTACCCCTGAGACCTAGCAGGCTCCAGAACCAACAGTGGACTACCCCTGAGACCTAGCAGGCCCAAGAACCAACAGTCGACTACCCCTGAGACCTGGCAGGGAAACACAAAGGCGGAAAAAACAACATGTTCCTCTCTGGCTTGAGTCCAGCTATAAAAGAAGTCTACCACTTTGCTACCTCAGAAGTACAGTGCAAAGGTCAATCTGACATTTTGGGGCCGTTTTGAGGTACTGAGACCTAAAGAATTTTATTCGAAAAAGGTTGACATGTTATGAAGCTCAAAATCTTTAGTGTCAAATATCTCAAAATCAGGTAGGCCTACAGAGCAGATAGAACTTTGTAACCTGTATACATGTATAGTAGAACTTAAAACTTATTGCCTGTGTATAGCTGTAAAACACATCTCAGCGATTTAATAATGTCTGTGTATAGCTATGTGTGACATCGTTATGCCTGTGTATAGGTGCAAATCATTTCTCAATTACTTGATAATGTCTGTGTATAGTCATTTTGACACGTACAGTCTGTGTATAGCTGCAAATCATTTCTCAAAGACTTGAAAGTGTCTGTATATAGTCATTTTGACACCGTACTGCCTGAGTATAGACCAGAAAAAAATACATCAATATTATATTTTAAACGCTCCTCTCCAGTTCCTGCACGTCCAAATCGTGATCACCGCCCTGACTGACCGCTACCCGCACAAACTCCGGAGCAGAGGGAGGCTGCTCACCGCTGTGGTCTGCTTCATCTTCTTCCTCCTTGGGTTGCCCTACACCATGCAGGTGAGCTGGTTACTACAATGATGATGATGATGATGATGATGATGATGATGATGATGATGATGATGATGATGACGATGATGATGATGATGATGATGATGATGATGATGATGACGACGACGACGACGACTTACTACAGCCCATTGTTCACTGTAGTTGAAAGACATATCTGCAAACCTATCCTATTGTGACACCCCCCCCCCACACACACACACACACACAAACGGTGACCATGGATGATATGTATTAGATGAAGCAGCTCGAAATAAAAGAGGGGGGGGGGGGTGAGGAACCATGATCATCGGTGTCTGTTCCCGGTCTGGTTCTTGAAGAAGATTATGAAACTGACAAATCGACAAAGTGTTATTTTCTCAGCACTGCAGCTCTCCAGAAGATAACACTGAGCTCTTCCTTTGGTGTACTTGTTTGGTTTGGTTTCTCGTATTTTATTTTGTTTTGTTTAGTGTGTTTGTTGTTTTTTTTTAATATAGGCCTACGTGTTTACATCCCCACCTCAGCATCATCCGGTGCCTTGCCGACTGGCGTGGGCGATGATGGACCTCCACTTCACTCTGTCTTGCGTTGCAGCAATGGTGTCTGTTGTTCTTGCTGCTCACAGCCATGTTGTCATCTTGTCCAGTATCTGTTCCCTCTGTCTGCTTCTGCCTTTCTTTCCTTCTAATTTTCCTGTTGTGGCAATATTCTCCAATGCATCTTTCCGCATTGTGTGTCCGAAGAAACTTGCCTGTCGTTTTCTTATATTCGTCATAAGTTGTTTTCTATAATTATCTCCACCTACACAACCCTTTTCTAGGCCTCCTTCCTGCCTGCCATGGCCAGTCGGGTCTGAGAGAGGGATAAACCACCCCAGTAGAAAGACCAAGTTACTCGATGGAAACTCTCCTCACTCACACACTGACACAGGAATCGAACTCAGGTCTCCGGTGCGTGCGCGCGGTGGCAGAGCGGCTAACGTCTACCCCATGGCCTATGGAAGCGGTGTGTGTGGGTGGTTGGCGGGTGCTCAGACGTGGTCTGCTCCTACTTTCCTCTCAAACATCTGTCGCCCTTATCTCTCCTCCTTTTTGTTTTTGTTTCTCTCTTGTAAGTTAATTGTAATACCTCTATCTAATCTTCGGCACTTATACAGTGTAACCTAATTGTGTCAGAAGTGCCGTAAAACACTTACTTTAACTAAAACAGTCGCCGACATTGTTCTTGTACATGTCTGTCTGTTCTCCTCAGAGCGGTTTCTACTGGCTGACTCTGATGAACCATTACGTTCCCAGTGTTTGCCTTATGCTGCTCGCCCTTACAGAGGTGGTGGTGCTGGCTTGGGTCTATGGTGAGCTCTTTGTCGTCTCTCTGTCAGTTTGTTTGTACGTCTGTCTATCTGTCTGTCTGTTTGTCTGTCTGTCTATTTGTCTGTAGTCTGTCTGTATGTCTGTTCAGGCACAGTTTTGAGCATGACATTGATGAATCAGCCCATTTACAATTCTACTGAGCATTAGAACATGTTAATATTCCCCCTTAGGGAATGGCCTAAAGACACTTCAGTCAGTAGCA
>NW_004797821.1:170550-171838 GCF_000002075.1 Aplysia californica
TAATAATAATATTATAATAAGTGACATTTATATAGCGCTCAACCCCGATTAAAGTACACAGGCTCTGAGCTCTTTACAATACAGTACAACGTACAACAGTAACTTAACACGTTGTGTTCTGACTGAAAGAAAATCAATCCAAATAATATGCATCTTATTAATTTAAAAACAGAAACGATCACTTCAGATGACATTTGAATGAATCAAAAGATTTGATCTCTCTTAAAGTACTTGGTAAAGCATTCCAGATCTTGGGGCCTTGGTATTCAAATGCCATTTCACCCGTAGTTTTAAGTTTTATAGATAATAGATGGTAAAATTATTTTTAAAAATTCCCAGCTGATGACCTTAAATTGCGAGCTGGAATGTACAGCGTACAGTCTTAACAGATCTCCATCTATGTGCTGTTATACTCTTGTGTATAGAATATATATTAGATTCCTTGTGAAAGCTTCACTTTGGTCACCTAAAACTTCCGAATCACTTAACTTTCCAATTTGAACAAATTAACGGTGGTTCAGAATACATGTAATTTAAAGGGTGCACAGTTTTATTAAGGAGCCTGAAGTCACTGTTACAGTTTCAGTTTTTCATTAGTTTCGTTTAGATCTAATCTTGGGAAAGTCCGTCTTCTTAGACGCCACTGTAAACAAGTGAGGCTTCCACAATGACTTGACGATCGATTCTTTTGAGTCATTTTATGGAACGGATAACCAAGAAAGCAAAACGTTACAGTTACAGGAGAAAGAAAATCAATCCTTTAGAACTTACTTTTCCTACATATAATTTTCAATGTATTCTTTTCCTCGTCCTATTATCAACATTTAGATTTTCTACGTTTCGATGAAATATTTCTTGAGTACAAAGAACCGATGCTGCAATTTTTTTTTTTTTTATAATAAATAATTTTGGGCTCAGAGTGTATTTCATACTCCCTTTCCAACCTCCTCATCTCCCCCACCCCATTTGATAATCCCAAAAAGAAAAACAGGTCAGTAAGTGACCGTTTAAGCCTTCAATACGTCTCTGAATTTGGGGGAATAATTGTTCATGAAAATAAGAAAATTATGATCAAAAGGCAGGAGAAATGTGGTTGCCTCTCAGTATCAGTTACCTACCCCATCTTTGTCACTTCCTTTGATTCTCTGAGACAGCAGAATATAACACTGTTCACGTATCCCTCGAAATACGGATCCCTCGAACTACCGAGGCCATTCTCCCAAAAGCGCTGTTACTGTCATTGAAAACAGTACTTTTTAAAATTATTTAGTAAAAACAAGAACAACCC
>NW_004797821.1:171995-174251 GCF_000002075.1 Aplysia californica
CACACACACACACACACACACACACACACTTTTCCGAAAGAAAAAAAAAGAAAATAACTTTTGGGGAAGCGAGGGTTGCTGTTCTTTTTTCTGCGTTATTTGTGAGGCAGCGTGGTGGAATCAGGCTCTCGTCAAAATAATCAAATTGAAGAAACTTGCATTTTTCCACAGGTTTGTGCATTTTTGTCAAATTTTTGTTTTTTGCCTCAACACCTTTCATGGCCATTAAAGAACTCATTTCTGTGTGGATTTTTCTGAAAAACGTCGATTAAAGGCACAAAAAATGTAAATTTTCAGTTACATCGGACTCTTCAAATAAGGGAATAACTAATCTTTGGCCGCCATTTTCTCACTAATTTTACCCCTGAAAACAGGTGACCCCCACCTCTTTCATTCGCAAATACCTCGATTTGTTTTTTAATATAAATGGATATTTCCCTCAACCAAATAAAGACAAGTGAACAAGCTTTAAGATGATACCAATAACTCTACATGCCCAAAAATTGACGAGAGCCTGATTCCACCACGCTGCCTCACATTTCTTTTTCAGTTGATTATAAAATACAAGAAACCCAACTTTCATGCATTCTAAACAGGCGGGAAAATGACACATCCTACGTATTGTATCTTCTGTTCTTCTCAAAGTGATATCATCGAAGATTTGTTTGTTTGTTTGTTGTTTGTTTGAGTAAAGAGAAGCACATAGACACAATTATGGTTATTTTTAGCAGGGGAAAAGTAAGACAGACAGACAGACAGACAGACAGACATAAATAACAGAGGGGAGCGTACAAAAGTAGGAACTACCAGTGGCACCCTCCAACCACTCACCTCATCATCGACGACATGACTTTAAACTGTTCAATAAATCATGTAATAAAGCAAAGCAACAGACCAGAAGAAGATAAAACAAAACATTTGTTTCTGGATTCTAGAATGTGGAAGAAATGACATTGCTCTTCCTGGACATTTTTTCCATTTTTACATTTTTCATTTGTTGTGTTTTGCTTTGTTTACATTTCTAAAGCCTGTAAATAAATATTGCTTTCATTTTGGGTGACTTTTAGCGTGTTCTAAAGCCTGTAAATAAATATTGCTTTCATTTTGGGTGACTTTTAGCGTGTTCTAAAGCCTGTAAATAAATATTGCTTTCATTTTGGGTGACTTTTAGCGTGTTCTAAAGCCTGTAAATAAATATTGCTTTCATTTTGGGTGACTTTTAGCGTGTTCTAAAGCCTGTAAATAAATATTGCTTTCATTTTGGGTGACTTTTAGCGTGTTCTAAAGCCTGTAAATAAATATTGCTTTCATTTTGGGTGACTTTTAGCGTGTTCTAAAGCCTATAAATAAATATTGCTTTCATTTTGGGTGACTTTTAGCGTGTTCTAAAGCCTATAAATAAATATTGCTTTCATTTTGGGTGACTTTTAGCGTGTAAATAATTTGATGGGAGTGGATACCGAAAATAAAGGTTTATTTCCATTTTCAAACGTGTTTTTTTTCTTTTTTTCTCTTTCTTTCCGTATGCCTTGTGCCTTGTAATAGATTTTGTACTCGTATGTACACCTTATGAAAACCCCACTGGAACAAATAAGCTGTTAGGCTCTGAGTAAACGTAACAAAAAATCCTCTGGTCGCGTGGCTTCGAGTATGACGTCACTTCGTTGTGAAAAGAGACAAACGAGCCGTTAAAATTACTTCAGCTGATATACTCGCAGCCGTGCGATCTTATCTTATCTTATCTTGTTTTATCTTGTCACGTCTTGTCTTGTCTTGTCTTATCTTATCTTATCTTGTCGTATCTCGGTCTTTCTGCTGGAATGTTGTATCCCCTTCAGCCCGGGTTGACCCTGATAGAATGGATGAGAAGCCGCCTCCTTGAACTTAGTGGTCTAAATTGTGTCAATGGGGAAGTAAAAACACTTAAATAAAATTATTTTTAAAAACCAGCTCGATGTTACACTTTTCTGGGAACCATAACTGAGACTTTACAATGACACCCCCCCCCCCCCCACACACACACACACACACACCCACACACATACCCACACACACACCCACACCCACACCCCAACCACTGTGACCTCCAGTAGCGGCTCGTGGTTTATAGAACTGACCGGCCGTCATTCACGTCGACTATTCCTTTCCTTCACACACACACACACACACACACACACACACACACACACACACACACACACACACACACACACACACACACACACATTTTCTCTCTCTCTCTCTCTCTCTCTCTCT
>NW_004797821.1:176603-208104 GCF_000002075.1 Aplysia californica
TCTCTCTCTCTCTCTCTCTCTCTCTCTCTCTCTTTTTTTTTTTTTGCGCGTAAGAGCGCGCGTTCGCACATGCTCGCTGTAGCTTCACCCTTCGCGAATTCACAATACTGGTATTTCTTGAGAACCTAGGGGCTAATAACATTTTAAAAATCAGCTTATTGAGCACGACAATGCTACACCGATCTCCCTGAGAAAATATAAATTTTAATATTGCCAGAATGAGTGCCTGTGTTTGTCTGCTTGATTTACTACGTTCTGCGGTTGTTGTTTTCTTTAAATTTGTTTGTTGTTGTTGTTGGGTTGTTGTTGTTGTTGTTGTTTTTTGGGGGGGGGTAAATTTATTTTTTCTGCAAGCCATTTATAGATTATGTTCAAGAAATTCTACAGTGTAGCTTATCTATACTATGTATTTTGTGCAATGGGGGCTAGATTACCGGTTATCTAGACAGCACTGATTTTGTCGGTAAAACCTAAGTCTTGTACATAATATTATTATGTATCTCAAATCAGTTAGCGTATTGTATCTCGTCTTCCGTATCTCTGTGGCTGACAAACATTTAATCTTGTTTTTACACATAACCAAGGGGCTCTACTCTGAAATACATCACCTGAGGGTACAGTCCGTGGGTGTCTCAGTGCTCAAAGTTTTAGTTGTAATAAAATTTAGACTTTTTGCACTGACAATTGAGAGGAATTGAAGGGAGCGGCAAACTGGACCACGCCTTCAAACGACAGGGGAACGTTTCTCAACTCAGGACAGAAACAGATACCAGAGAGGTTAGAAAACTGAGGGAAAAGTGCGGCGTGATTCATCCTGCACAGTCGTATAGCAGCAGATTTTGTAGCATCGACTTCTCACAGCACTGAGAGTGAGATGGGCGTTAACCACACCCTTATTTACTGACTTCTAACCCCTCTCCTGACCTTCAACCCATATTTATGGCCTATCTATTGAATGGATATGGGGTTAAGTGGAAAAAGAGGGGAGAGAGGGTGGAGTTTTCCAGGAGTGCAGAGCCCGGTGATCTTGTCTTATTATACTTTTAGCACGTTAAATTCTTCAACTGAGGACTTCTGTAACGAGCGACCACTATTAAAATTCTATATCTAGATCTAGATCTATATCTAAATCTAGATTATACTCAATGGCTTCCGAAATCATGATAGAAGAACAAAAACCACTGTTATACCATCTGTTCAAGACAAAATTATGGTAGTTTGCGCATTTTAAGGCCCAGTTCAAAGTTTAGAAGGTCTGGCAGTACGTCTGGGTCGGGGATTAGTAGACTTTGGGAATTTAACGTGCTAAAGTATAAGATCACCCAGAGCCCTCCTACTCCTGGCCTGAATTGATTGATAATGTCAATGACAACTCTACAATGATAGTGTTGATTCTGAGTGTAGATCTAGGTTTAGGTTTGGACAGGACATTATGATTAGGCCTATAAAATCCATTGGATTCATTAATTAGTCTTGTAATCCTAGTGTTCAGTTGAGTTAGTTAAAGTTTCATGAGACTGAGGGGTACAATTATGGTAGGCTAGTTTAACCCACTCAGTACCATAACGGCCGTAGCCGGCCGCTTGCGTTTCATAAACCTAGTACCATTACGGCCGTAGCCGGCCGCGCTCTAGTAGCGTTGTTTCTAGGGAAGTGTACACGCTTGGTAGCCATCGTATTTAACCCGCATTTCGACCAATTAGAAAATAGATAATCATTCTCTCCTTGAGAGCAGTGGGGACATAACTCTGGAAATTTTAGTTGGACTAATTTCAATGTAAACAAACCAGTTCACACGGGTCGCGCAAGCTAAGATCGAGCGTTCTTCGCAAGCCACCGGCATCGCGTTCAGACTGATTTAGGCGAACTTTTGGATAATTTTAATGAAAATAACTGCTGGGGGAGAAAACCCACAGAATGGTAGCAATTTAAGTGAAAGTGACATTGATGGTGATCTAATTGTGCCTTTGGGGGGTGGTTCGGACAATGAGAATGAGGTCAATGAGGAGCATGACTAGATCTAGATCTAGATCTACAACTCGGCTGATTTTATCTTCAATTATGAAATACAGTCAACACACACAGTAAACAAGTAATTTATAAATTAAAATATATTCAATTGTGAAGAACTTGTTTCAAGATTTTTTTAAATCATTGGATTGGTTATTTTATAATGATTTTTAAAATATACCCACTACATCACAAACACGGATTTATTCCCCTTTGCGTGGTCCTGAGCCATCTTCCCACTGGAAATCCAGTGGTATTAGAGTGGGTTAATAAACAATTTTATAATAATTTAAACGATCACACTTCTGATGTTATAATTCTTGATCTTGATACCCATGTTACTCATGCGTGCAGCATATATATTTATGTCTGATTATGAACATATTCTTGATATCTTATTTTTGCAGTATTTCTTGAATTCTTTGTACAGATCAGTGAGGGGCAGTACTGTCGATGGCGTCTCGAGGCAAGCAGGAGACGGGTAAACTCCGACAGAATTTGGAGGAGCAGTTGGACCGACTCGTGCAACAGCTGAGTGACTTAGAGGAGTGCAAGTGAGTTCTTAGATGTGGGAGAATTAAAAATAAAAAATGAAGTTCATCAAATTGCCGCGAGATCAAGTAACAGGACTGTTGTCTTGACTACCGTCTTTACTAACAGTTTTATGTACCTGTTTGAGCATGATAGCAAATTGTTCCTGTATAATTTGGCCTCTTTAAGGCCCAGATGCATCCATTTTATAGCAATCTGTCTTTTTTGTGTCTACACTAACCACATGCACAGCTGTGCCCTTTTTTAATGTCACTAACACCATCTGGTGCTCTCACGTATGTCTAGATCCATCCGCTGTGCAGCATGTCTTTGTAGAGGTACGTGGTGGAGAAAAAAAAGTGTGACTTGCATCCCTGTCACCATCTAACAAGAAGCTACCTGCATATGGCAGGTTTCACAATTTTATGTGCACTGAGGTGGTGAGATGTTTCTGTGCCTATGTATATATATATATATCTCTTCTCTTCCTTAAATATCCCCAGAGTCGGCTGTACTGCCTATAGCTTTTTCTTCACTATCTCAGTAACCATATATAACCATAATAATGATAAGCCCATTCCACACTTCTCAGCTGTGTAGGATCGTTTTGCCACCCTTCATGATATTCAAACCAACTGAACTACATTCAAATGAGCACTAAAAATGTTTGGCTTAGATAGGGGCGAACCTTTAGATTCTCCTGTAACCTGATACTCTAAAAAATGATGGGTGTGTTTGTTTTTCCATTGTGCACACAGAGTGATTTGAATGAAACATTGCAGGTGGTTGGCGGGTGCTCTGTTGTGGTTTGCTCCTTCTTTCCTATCAAACATCTATCGTCCTTATCTCTCCTCCTTCTTTTTGTGTTTGTTACTCTCTTGTAACACCTGTAATTTTCAGTACTTATTATAAGTCATATGACCTTATTGTGTTGCAAGTGCCGTAAAACTGACTATCTTACTAAAAAAAAAAACAGAATGAGACATTTATTTGTGAGGAAAAAATTGGACAGGCTTTTCTGACTTTTCAAGATGAGCTGTTTGACATACAGTCTTGATGTTCTAGAAAAGGGTGCTGCCAGTGCAAAAGAAACATAGCAATTCAGTTGGGGCTTGGAATATTGTTCAAAGTATTCGCGAATATCAGTTTTGCGTGTTCGAGAGTTATAAATCTGTATTTAAATATAATGAGATGAATAACTGTGTTTGTGTTGTTCCAGGGCTGATCTGGAGCCAGAGGAGTATGAAGAGACCAAGAGTGAGACGGTGGAACAGCTGAAGGAATTCCAGGAAAACCTCAACAGGATGCTGGAGGGGAACCTCAGTCTGGTGGACGAACTCAATGCCATGCAGCTGGTGAGCCGAGTTGTTTAGAGTGACTTTTGTACATAGTGCACTCTGCCAGTTGAATTTATTTGGTTTAGTCTGGGCAAACCAGATTTTCCTTCGTGGGGGTAAAGCTACCAGGTTGGAACAATTCAACAGAATTCGACCAACCTTCAAAATCAAACATGAGTTTGTTTTTCAAGGTTGCTAGTCGAACCGATCATAAATGTCAAATGTGAACAGCTCATCACAAAGCTTGTAGCCTAGGATGAGCCACAATGTCAGGGTCATTTTTTTGTAATGCAACAGTTTGGTAATGGACTGTGTAGATTTGGGGAGGCTGATACTGATAGATTTTATAGATATATCCTATATATCTAAAAAGCTATGACATTTTCTGTGTCTGTGGGATTCAAGAAACTCTCAACACAGAAACGGCAATGTCGTGAAGTGAACACTTGAAGTTGAACCCTTTGTTGAAGGAAAAGGCTTTATTATGAATGGTAATGGTAAGTTGTGTGTGCCATCTAACACCATCTGGTGCTCTCATAACACGCCGCGATCCGTTCATCAAACGGTGAAAGTTTTCTGTTTCTTACTTATGGGCTGAATCTGATGCGACAGTGGAGAGGCGTATGTCATTTCTTCTAATTTCTTCAAGGCAAGGTATCTTGAGTGGAAGATTTTTTACCTATGTTTCCGTGGATCTCCTCCCATTTGGTTCAGTTTTTATCGGAGATGAATGTTTCTTTATTGCGAGGTCGAGCCTCTTTCATGACCTTGCAGTGGATGGTTGGTGGGTGCACTGGTGGGGTTTGTCTTTCTTTTCTATAAAAAATGTATCATTTTTCTCCCCACCTTCTTTACTTGGTATGTCACTCTCCAGTTATACCTCTAATCTGATTTATATTGCAAGTGCTCTACTCTCTAAAAATACCTCTATGCCTATTTTATCTTGCTAGTGCTGTAAAACTTTTACTAAAGCAAGCTAAATTAAATAACCTCAGTGTTGAAAGACACTTTAAACCTATACCATACAATCCAGTAGTGCACTTTGGACACACATGTACTTTTATCTTTTACTTTTACAGGCTATACAAGCTGCCATCAGTGACGCCTTCAAGACACCAGAAGTCATTCGTCTCTTTGCTAAGAAACAGCCTGGGCAGTTGAGGACAAGACTGGCTGATGTACGGGTTATGTATAACCACTGACATAGTTTTTTCAGACCTGTCCATGAAACATTTTTATTTTAATACGTTGTACAGTCTGTTGGATTAAAGGCACTCATGAAATTATGAGAACAAAGGAGATTATACGGGTTCTATAGCGATGTATTGTTTTGCCCATAGTTTTACAGAGGTTTTTAACTTAATGTCTATGGCTAGATGAACCTTTTGGGTTTGATGGCCATTTTACTTCTTTTTTTATCAGTTTTTTTAAATCCAATCAAATCAGTATCCTTAAACTCTATAGTTGTCTCTCCATAGCCTGTGTATCCTAACTAGAACCCATAACCCCCTACCCGACCCCCCCCCCCCCCCCCCCCTCAGATTGTCTTCGACAGGTGGCCATTAGAGCAGGTTCGACTTGTACAAAAAAATGTGTGTGTGCGCGTAGGGGGAGCAGGGGGGCTGAGGGGGTAATATGTTGGCTTATTTTTTAATGACCCGTTTGTCGGGTGACAATATGTGGCCTTCTTGGGCGATTTCCACTCTGCCGGTACTAGAAATACCATAGTCGGGATTCACATCATAAAGGGTCTGATGATAAGACTTTGCTCAGTCCATTGTATTGCTTTCTTTTCCTCCTCACGCTGCTCAGATCTCCCGAGATGAGAAGATCGGCAAGCTGCCCAAGGAACTGGCCATCCAGCAGTCTGTGGAAATCCTGACGGCCCTGAAAAAACTCGGGGAGCAGCTGACGGCGCCGGAGACAGCCTATCTGGAGCAGCATTCGTCCGGCAGTCTGCGACAGTTTGAGAAAGTCTCTGCCGATCTCGGTATGTGGGGGCCAGAGGTTTTTGGGGTTTTTTGGTTTTTGTTTTGTTTTTAAAATCCCTGTGTGGGTGGTTGGCGGATGCTCTGGTGTGGTTTGCTTCT
Organism: Aplysia californica; assembly: GCF_000002075.1. Lineage (NCBI taxonomy): Eukaryota > Metazoa > Mollusca > Gastropoda > Aplysiida > Aplysiidae > Aplysia > Aplysia californica. The sequence continues at coordinate 182,572 of NW_004797821.1, forward strand.
TCTTTCCTATCAAACGTCTATCGTCCTTATCTCCCTTTCCTTTTTTTATGTTTGTTACTCTCTTGTAACACCTATAATCTTCTGGCGCTCATATGACCTTATGCAGTTGCGAGCGCAGTAAGACCTCTACTAAAACTAAAATCCCTGTGTTCTTATCTTGTCATATTTATAAATGACTGAGAGATGTTTGAGGGTGTGCTGGTATACCGCCACCTAAATGAAGTAAATTGTGTTGATGGGGTGTGAAAACACTTACACATGGTGTCAAGGTTGGGGGGGGCAAGGGGTAGTAGAAGTACAGTATTCTCAGCTTCCCTGGAAGCATACAGTGCCAGTATGCCTATTAAGCACTCAAACATTAACAGACTGACCAGATCTTTCGCTGTCTTTAGACATTCCAACCAGGGTGAAGTGAAGAAAATTTGTGTTTTATTTAATGAAGTGCCTTTCCCAAGGGCATAACCTCAGGCCCCTGACAGGGTTTGAACCCATTACCTTTCAGTTGAGAGCCCAACAGCCTCACTGTTAGACCACTGATTAGTAGTAGTCACAGAGTTAACCGCTGCCTCATTTCAGTTCTTTTCCTTCCGTGGCTCATTCAAACATCTATTGTCCATATATGTCTCTCCTCCTTCTTTTCATAGTCATAGTGCATGTAGGAGACCTCTAAACTACGACATTTATATGACCTGTTTTTGTTTTGTTTTGCCAGTGTCGTATTACTGACCAAAACTAGTACAAAAACTTGAGTAATTTTATGCCCGGCATTCACAGCCCAGAACTCTGCTCATGGAGGAATGTTTTTGTTTTATCGCAGGTTCTGGGGAGAAGGTTTTGGCAGTTGCTGGCTCTCAAGTGGAACAGGCCAACAAGTAACGACAGTCTTGGAGGCCTCTCTGACTCTCTACGTGCCTGGAGTCTCCTTCTCCTAACGGAGTGGCTGTCTGGTACAACGGTCGGTCTTTTCGTCAAGCGATTCAACAGGGCTTTCAGTCGAGTGTGTCATTATTGTCTGCTTTTGGTCTTAGAACTCAGTTCAGGTAGACGCTTGGGATTTTGTCTGGTAAGATTTATTGCAGTAATAAAGTGTGTGAACGATTTATTTTACGATCTCATGTCATGGATATAATGTATCAGGATGTTCAGAGTCAAAGGTTTCACCAGTTGACAATAGTGTAAGCGAGAAGGAACCTTTTTTGACTTCTGATTTTGGTGCTCAAGCACACACCCTTGTGATTCAATGTGATGAACTGTGCTCCGAACTGAACCAAAATTTATATATTTTTTCTAGTTTGCTGCTTTGGAATTGGAACTAGCGGTAGGTAGGGGCCTACATCAACAAATGTTGTTCCTTATGAATTGCATCACATTTTTGGTTTTCATTGAGACAAGTTGGACTTTTTAGAGCAAGTCGTTTCCTGTTTACACAGTGCAGAAGGGTGCACATTTCTTGTCATCATCAATGTGATCAGGGTTTGTTTGTCTTCTGAGAGCTTACCATGGAGAATGCCTCACTTTTTACATGCTTGCTGTAATTCGAACTTTATATACCAGAATTGTATGCACAGTTGTTTGAATTTGATATTGTGTAGTTGTTAATTATGCAGTGCTGAATTTATATGAAGGCAAGTGGTTTTCTTTATGAAACATGAAATAATCAACGCTATACCACACAGAGTAGATTGGGTTGGGAGTTGGGTTTTTTTTCCCCGTTTCTGGCACACAGCTCGTAAATTCAAAGAAGTTTCTGCTGTTGCCAGTATTTCTGTTAGACTTTTTAACCATTTGTTGTTAACTTTATGCATAATACTCTAAGTACCTGTCCTGAATCCTGAAGTTTTTCATCTGATTTTCATAATGTGGAGCTGTTGTGCATGGCCTAGTCAGTGACCCAAGAACTCCGGAGGGTTTTCTCCTTTGGGTTGCACTGGCGACAGAGCTTTTAGTTTTATGTTTGCCATCAGCTGAGGTTCAGGAAATAATTGTTGCGTCTTCAGAGCAGATACCTTGGAAGGTGAACAAAATAATACACAAAGCACACGCTTTGACAGGAAAGTTATATTCTCTGGAACTGTGAGGTTTTCGAATTTTCAAATTTTTTTTCTTTTTTTTAAAACTTAGATATTTGTATCCTCAGGGACAGAGACAGAAATGTTTTGAGTATTTGGACTTAATCTGTCCACATCGTTTTACGCAAGAAAAATTATGAAATTATTCGAACTGAGCCCAAAAATGTGAAATTATGCAATTCTGTTAATTTTAATTTTAACAAAGAATGATAAAGGAAAATAATAAGAAATTTTGCAAAAAATGATCAAATTTTGTTCAATTATGCGGGGTGCATAAAACCATGGGGACAGCTTAATTTAGTTCTAGGATTCAGAATCCTAACCTAATGTGAATGTTCATGATATTTTTCACCTAAGAACTCCATGGCTTGTAGTAAGTCTTTAATAGTCTTATGCAGTAATTTTTGTTTCTGCTATTTTTGCCACTGTTGCTGAAGAAATGGTTTATTAGAGGTGTACAGAAGTGCCCTCTGTCTTGATCAGCCTTATTCTCACCTTGACGACAACGCGCTTAATAGGTATTTCCATTTTACCCTTTCACTTTCAGTAAAATGTATGTTATTTATGGGGAAACTTGTGATTTTGCTTTCGGTTGAATACAGAGTGCTGTAGAAAAGCTTATAATGTTTCAGTTGAATGACACTTGTTTACACACAGACAAGGAGTTTACACACAGACAAGGAAAGAAAATAAGCAAAGTTTGTGGGGACATACAATTCATTTTTTAAAAAGTTTTTTTCCTCGAATCCATTTATCATGATGAGACAATCGGGGACCATGTTTGGGGTACATAATCATGAATTCATTGGATTGTGTTCTTTGTTATTCACCAAGAGCGAGGCATCGTGGTGTAGTCAGGCGCTCGTCAAAATATTAACTTTGAGCTATCGACATTTTTCCACGTGTTTGGCAATTTTTGTTGAATTTTTGTTTTTTGGCTCAACCCCTTTTATGTCCATTTACAACCTAACTTCTGTGCAGATTTTACTGAAAAACATTGATTAAAAGCACTCAAAATGTAAATATTTTCAGTTTCCAAGGACTCTCAAGTTTTGGAAGTCGGCAAACTTTGGGATGCCCAAAAACTGACGAGCGCCTGATTCAATGGGGTTGTGACACACATATTCAGTCAACCGTGGATATTTGAATTCATTTGATTTTGAAAATGATTTTAGTTTTAGTGTGTTACGTTTTTACTTGCAGCTGCTCAGTTACTTATTCCTATGTTTCAAGTAAATGAATGGAGGATTCCTCATGTTCACAGCTGTCAGGATGAGACTGCTTGATTCCTCATGTTCACAGCTGTCAGGATGAGACTGCTTGATTCCTCATGTTCAGAGCTGTCAGGATGAGACTGCTTGGGTTTTTGACCAACTTCTGGGGTGTAAATGTTGGAAAATGTTTTGTCATATAATACGCCTCAGTGGATTTGTTTGTGCACTAGTCTGACCAGATGATGTGTGAATGTGTAAGTGTAGAGATTATATTATAATTGCCTTTTCCCTCCTCTACCTTCCACACATCAAAATTTGTTGTTTTATGAATATAGACGCAGACACACACTCATACGCATTTTTAAAAAATGTCTTTGAATAGCTGACATCCACATTGTAAAAAGTATTTAAATAACTTGTACTGTCTCTAAGCAATTCGTGTCTGAATCGTCATCAGAATTAATTTAACCTGTTTGTTCTCGTTCATTCGGCCTCGAAGGTTTTGTCTACAGGTTCATGGATTTTCAGAGGAAGAGTACAGGGGGGAAAATGGCAGTGGTCACAAGTTTCAATTTTTTGCATTTGTCTTGTTTGATCTAGTTTGGCTGGTTTTATTTTGATCAGTAATGAGTAATGGCTGTAGTCGACTACTAGTGACATCATCATATTTGCAATATTATTCACATTTGTAGTGACATCATCATAATTTGCAATACTATTCATATTTGGACAGAACAGCAGGTACTACCTCTGAATGACAAAGTTTTATCTGCTCAGTACCTCTAGTTTTGAGAAATGTGACGAAGATTTTGAGTTTCACTTCATATTCATGACAAGCTTTTTCAAATGCATTTATTTGAATATCTTGATGACGACTCCGAATAATCTTACGATTCAGATAGAGCAGATAGATCATTTTGTTTTTAACCTCATGTTCTTAGTAACTCAAAACGGACGATTAGAAATGTCAAATATAATTTTGTAATTCTGAGGTACCGAATAGTCTATATATAATTATATATATGAACACATGAAAGAAAGGCAGCAGTCTTCTATACTTTGCCTCTATGACTAACGCTGTTTCCCTCCCCTCTTGAGGTCTTCCAATTGTTTTCTAGATACTCAACTTGAATATTTCCTGATTTCGACATACTCAACATGAAGAATTCCTACATGTTTTTGTTGCTGTCTATTTAGTTCCTAAACGTACATTTTCTTGAACAGACCGGGTGTTTTTTGGTTTTGTTGCTCCTTTACCATGGCTAAAACAGCACCTGGACATGGATGGCTGGTGCCGCTATAAATAAATCATTGATGGTCTGCTCCTTGACCTCTTATTCAAGAAGTAATATGACATGATATTTTAGGTCTTTTTCGTGCCTCTCTGTTTACAACAGTGCAGGTGAAAATAATGGACAGTTCCTCTTGTGTGCGAATCATCTGCTGGCCATGATGCTGATAGAGCCACGAATACATGTACAATAAATTGTGATATGCTCATTTCATCATAATTAAGTTGTGCATTTGTCGCTCGTTAGCTTATAAACACCCAGTGCATGTGTGAGGCATCGTGGTGACATAAGGTGCTCGTCAAAATAACGAAATTGGTGACTCAGTCATTTTCTCTCCAGTTTGGCAATTTTTATAAATTTTTTGTTTTTTTATTCAACCCTTTTATGTCCAAATAAAAACACATTTTCGTGTGAATTTTATTGAAAAACGATTAAAAGCCCAAAAGCTCAAGATAGACGGGTATTTTTTTCCTCGAAAGCAAGATAATTGAACAAGCTGTTAGATGATATCAATAACTCCACATTTCTAAAAATTGACGAGCGCCTGATTCCTCCGCACGGTGACACAAATCTTCACTGTGCTAGCAAAATAGCGTAACTCAAGAGTTATGCCAAAATGCAACTAGCCTTTTATTTCGTTTGATGGTACTGTATCAGACTATCTCTACCTTTTGGTAAAACCAAAGAACAAAAATATACTGGCAGTCACAAGAGAGACATACTATTATATTATTAGATGATAAATAGTCCAGTAGAACAGGTTTTTTTTTTTTTCATTTAAATTATCTATTAAAAAAATAAAACAAATTTTAAGCAGGAAATATGAGATGTGCCATTTTGCCAATACAGTGACTATATACACAACTGAACCCTTAGGTCTACTGGAATTAGTTTTTCATTGGTGCTTTTAAAACAAGCTTGCCCAACGACGCAGTTTGGCATCTCTTTTTTCCCTCCCTGTATAATAGATCTAACCGTTTTACTAATTTAAAGTACTGGTACCCAGACTCTTCATTCAGAATCAGATTTGGATTTTGTGTCAGTGTCAGGTCGTGTAGCCAAGTGTGTCGTGCACATAGCTGAAATAATAACTCTCTTCTCATCCGTCAAGTTTGATGTATTTTTTAATGAGATATGGTATCTCAGAGTAGAGCAGCTATTTGAATAAACTGTTGATTGTGGAGAATAATTAATGTTTACTTTACAATGTATTAAGGGTTCTGAGCATTGGGGGGGGGGGGTGTAAGAAGGAGCCAAGGAGAAGAGCAGTTGGGTTCACGAACTTGACCAGCAGATCAAGGTTGAGGGTTCGAACCGGAGAGGGGTCTTTTTTCCTCATCCTGGAATATTTCCCCCAAGCCTGACATCTTGACAGGGGACCTGCGTTCATCGTTCAGAATGTTTGTTTTCAATGTTTAACTTCCATTCGTTGATAATTTCATTTTATGAGGATTTGTTAAAACCAATGTCTGAGGCAGGGTGTGTGGTCAAGTCTGAAATTTAAAAAAGCCCGACAGTTTGACGTCTGAATCAAGTACATGTGTATCCCGATAACTTTGTGCAATACACAATACATCCTGTCCTTGTTCTAACACTGTGGTGTACACTTCCTGATTTCTACAAGTAAATCTCTCATGCCATTACCTCACACAAATCTCAAGTCATGACAGGATGGCTAAATAGAAACATAACTTTAGTTTGGAAAAAGTTTTACAGTACCGGTACAGTGCTTGCAACTGCAAACGGTGATCTACCTTTGGTGGCATGTGAACAATTAGCCTACCGTTACTTTTGGTAAAGTCATTCCACTGGAGGCAGCACGCATCCTGAGTTTTGCACTCTCAGGACGTAACATTTTGGGCTACACCACAGAAGAATATTAAAAATGAAAAAGTCATGGAGACAAACATTTGCAATAGAAAAACACAAGTTTTTGATAGTTTTGTTTGGTTTTTTATTTTTCAAATTTATTAACAAATCATAGAAAAACTTGTTCATATATGTCAACAATCAACAAAATAATTTTAAAAAACATGACATCTCTGACAATCAAAGGAAACAACTGGTATGTCAGACCTACAAATTATGCAGTGAAATGGTCAACAGAATTTCTGTACCGAACAAAAAGTCATAGGCCATAACCACTGTTTGCACACACAATTATTAGTGGCAAGGAATGTGCTGCTCCTTTCAAACATCGCTGCAACATCCTCAGCTTTTCTTCCACTCACGGCAGATACACAACACACATACAACCATGTAACTTTTTCAAGAATTTTTTTAAAAACATGGTCTCCAGGAATTTTTTCATTAGGAACTGCTGCAGATGAGAATTTTTTTTCTTTAATGGAAAACAAATGGAAATTATATGATACAGAAAAAAAAATGTCAACACAAGATTATGAAGTGGATTACTTTGTTTTGGTTTGGAAAATACAACACATGAGGTAGACAAAACATTAAAGTTATTATTTAAAAAATACACTTTTGAGGGATGTAAAAGATCCCCATTAAAAAAAGACTGAACACATTTTGGATAATCAAAAATTTGTGTAATAGGAAGCAAATTAACATAATATACAAGGCTACAGAAGGAAATCCCTGAGTCTATTTTTATCATTACCAACACAGAAATAAACAAGGAGAAATGTGCATATGCGCCTATACAATTAATGCACATCAACTGAAAAAATAAACCTAACTGATCTGCCAGGTTCAACGTAACTGATGACACTAGAGGGTTGTGTGACTGGCTTCTACGAAAGTAAAGTTGTTCCCGCATCCGATGCGGACAGTGGGGATTGCCTTGTTAGTGAGACAACTTCCTGGACTTTCGGCATATTGTGGTAGGGTGGCTAGTTCCTTTCCACGCCGCCTTTACTTCCCCAACTCGAAAGTCGGCTTCTACTACTAGATTCTATCAATACTATAGCTTTATTTGTGGACATACCGGTAGGCCTACACCCTTTCAACTCTGTTCAGATTATTTCATAAACAGAACCTCAGAATTAACTAAATGTCCACTATCACCTACAGCACTGAGCCAGGTGGGTGGAGAGCCTTGAAAACTACCCAGACAGCCCAAGTTTAAGAACATCCCGTGGGTGACTTGAACCAAGGTCCTATGTACCATAGCCCATCAAGATGCCCCTTGATTTAACAAACACCTCTCATCTATCATCATATCTTCTCTCGGAACTGTTTGACAATCATTTTTCTAACAAGTGGCCATGTTCATAGATCACTTGGGTAAATTTTACAGGTGTTCCTGTTGCCTTCATAACTCAGAGAAGACTAAAGCTTCCTCAGTGTTTCCTTCGATGGAAGTGAGCGCTGCTAACATTCCACCACAGTAGTCTACTCATCGTCTGAACAGGTCTTTCAGTATCACTTCTCCACCCATCTGCTCTCTCTTCTAATGCTTGCTCAGTGTGGAGTGAGGAAAGAAATTGGCTGGCTGTTTTGTTTTTTATTCTGACTGCTATAGATTGACAACGAATACACTGAAATTTGAAACGTACAGTAACTGGGCACGAGAAGATCACCTTCTCTTGAGTACATTAACATAGCTTTAAACATGCACAAGTGATATTTGTACTAACTAAACATCATTTCTTGAACAAAATAAACAACATTCATTGAAAGAAAGAAAGAAAAAAAAAAGTAGGTACAAAAAGAACGCAGCTACTTCAAAAGTAACGTTCAACATGTGAAAAAGAACTCTATTCGTACCCATGCAGAAAAAAATACAACATTCACTCATGACATTTGACATGGCAACCATTTCATTTTCACAATAATTTGAGCATCATTTCTTGATTCAGAGAGACTGGAGGGAAGAAGGGTTTAACAGATGTTCACAAAATATCACTGGTAGTTTTGAAACTGGACCAAAAATAAAGAGTCTTTTAGTGCAGGGGACAAGCAGAGGCATCTTCCAAAGATCAGGATCAACTCAGAGTCCGCTACTTTTTGTTTTATGTATTATAGTAAGAGTTTTACAGCACTTGCAACACAATCAGGTGATATCAGTGAGGAGTATTCAGGGTGTAACAAGAGAGTAACACACACGCACACACACACGCACGCACGCACACACACACACACACACACACACACACAAACAAAACAAAGAGGAGAGAAAAGGAAGATAGATGTTTGGGAGAAATTGGTTGCCAACCACATGAGAGCACCTGCCAACCACCCACAATCTACCGCCAAGATTCCTCATCCTTGTCAGATTGGAAACCAAGAGCACCACAGTGACTATACAACACTTTTTCGGCTCATTGTTTCGGTAAGAGTTTTACGACGCTAGCAACTGCGTAAGGTTATATATAAGAGCGCGCGAAATACTCACATGCAACCTCCACCTAAAAAAATACCCTTCCCCAGCTCCCAATGTTCAGAAAAAGTCTCGGCTCGCGGAAGCTGTCTCTGCCCTCCCACCTCCCTGGGAGCTTCCGCGGCAGCCGTACGTGGCCATCTCAAGCAAAGACGAACAAAAGCAGATTACCGATCTGAATCTGTTGAAGACAGGAGATGCACTACGAAATGTACTGGGATTTTTTTTGTGTGTTTTACTGCGCTCGCAACTGCATAAGGTCATATAAACACGCGGGACACATTAAACATTTTCAGATGATAGGAAATTTTGAATATTGCCCTGGTGGCGGCCGAAGCCTACTTTTATCGATTTTAGACCACCAAGGGATTTTTAGCGCGCGCAACTTGCACACGGGACCTCCGAGATTTTTCACCCTTGTCCGAGAAGGCTAGGTGTAGATCTTTTTTCTGTCACGACCTGGATTCAAACCGCGGACCTTTGAACGAAAGTCGAACCCGGGACCTTTGAACGAGAGTCGAACCCGGGACCTTTGAACGAGGGGCGAACGCCTTAACCTCTAGGCCACAAGAGCCCCCAAGTTCTGGGATACATCCCCACAAATGTACAGAAGCTTTCCAGTCGTGCACTCCTTGTCAAGAGCGCAACAGAGCCGGTACTCCACCGCCACAATAATGCAGAGAATTAATGAGACACACCCCGACCTGCGGACTACAGGAGTCCTACACGATCTACCTGGAGCAGCAGGCGGGGTCAGACTTCACACAACTGCACTCAACAGTTCTGAACAAAGTGGCGGAGGGTACGGATGCCCTCCTCCAGATCACCTGCCGTGAGAGGAGGAAGATCTACTTACGATGGGTTCCGGTAATGTTCACCCAGGAGCACATCAGGAAGGTGGTCAGGACCTTCGCCAAACCGGACACTAACATCGACTTCCTCCCCAGACGTTACGGATCAGATGACAGACACACTGTCCTGGCGGAGGCCGACCCCGACGACGTCCCCCATTATGTGAGGATCTCGGGCTGCGGGTCGGACCCTCTCAACATAATGATCACCCTCCCCGGGCGCCGCATCGCCTGCCTCCACTGCGCCCGGGTGGACCACTACTCAAACAAATGTCTGGCCCGCAGAACCGACAACACCGACGACACTCCCGCCACCATGACTGCCCCCACCACAACAGAACCTTCAACGTATGCAGACTTACTGAAAGGACGACGCCCCACCACCACAAGACCGCCACAAGCCACGACAGAACCCTCGACGTATGCAGACCTACTGAAAGGACGATAGTATTGACAAAAACACGATTGTACTCACATTTGAATCGTGTCGCCCTCCAGCCACGAGGGAAAACCAGACAAAAACAAAGGAACTGACAAACAGATTATCTTGCACTCCCGTCATGTCGGACATAGCACAAAAACAACAGCTTATCTCTCAATAATTCACTTACAGACAACAGAAAAAAATTAAGCATAACAACATCCTCCCAATTGCCCCAGCTACACCCTGACACAAGAAGAAGGGACCCTATTTGGTGGCACAGATCTTGCCAAAGCCTCCAGAGCCTTGACGTATATTATTTTTATTTTACTTTTACAAAAACAATTTTTGGAGAATTTTTACCCCTGGTGGTAAGCACAAGTTTGAAATACCTGTTGTTAATAAATAGAGCTCTTTGTACTCCTTTTTTTTGTTGTAAAATAGAAAAGACGTGCCAACATGAGTGCACAGAGGAAGAGGAGGCAGCGGGAGAAACAGACGGTACCGGAGGCAGCAAGAGAGGTGACAGGCAGAGGCACCACAGCCACGTAGCAAAAGAGCTGGGGGCATTGTTCGGGCGCTGTTTTCCCTAAAGGAAAAAATTAAATTTTCGAGAAATAAGTTTTCCCTCTGGAAATCTGATTTTTTGAAAAAGCTACTAAAACAGAGGGATGTAAGTTCGGTGAAGGAACTAAGTTCTTATTATACTAGGGGCACTGCATGTTCTTTTGGGGCTCCCCATTTTTTGGAAAGAAATGCCATTGATTTTCCTGGCAAGAAAGGGTCAGTAGACCAAAAAAAGGTCCTGACCAAATCAATGGTAGTTTTTTTCAAAGAATTCAAAAAAACCCACTCCAATGTTAAGATATCCTTCGCTACTTTTAAGCGAAGAAGACCCCAAAATATTGCTGTCTTCCAGCAGGAAGTTTCTTCAATGTCTATGCGAAAGATGCACCAATGTTATGCTCCTTATGGAGGTCTTAAATAAAGAAATGTCTGATAAAATGAATACCATTGAGGCTCTTGTGGAGAAGACTCTGTGCCAAAATGTGGAGAAAATATGCATTGAGCGACAATGCCCGAACTGTAGAGTTACTTCTCTCATCCAGTCTATTAAAGGGAACATAGAGGGTCTCACTGTCCTTCGAAAATGGTCGAAGTGGGAGAAGAGTGAAAAGGCCTCAAAAGACCCAGTGTTTCACGAGAGCCCCCTAGGTGAGATCCTCTCCTTACTAGAGAAGAGTGTTCATGAGATTGCCAAGCATTTAAAAGTCGCAGAATGGCAGGGAAAGCAATATCAATCACTTAAATTCTCTTTGCCCCGGGGTCATGCTATGTGCACTGTGGACTTTGCTGAAAATTACTTGTGTAAATTTCAGAACGAAGTCGAGAGTGCACATTGGTCTTACAGCCAGGTTTCTGTACATCCGTGTGTATTTTTTTATAAATGGAATGAGGCAGACTGTCACAAAATTATTACAGAGTATTTAGTGTTTTTGTCTGAAGAGCTCAGACATGACTCTCATTTAACGAAACATATTCTTCATCATTGCATTGAGAGGATGAAAGAAAAGGGTATTGTTGCCCTTCAAGTAGTAGTAGTATAGGGTTTTGCAGAAGTTTAACCACTCGAAGGGAGTCATTTACAGCCATGAGCTAAAAGACTGCGCCATGGAATAAACTGTGGAAAACAGTGAGGGAGTGGTCAAAGCCCGCCGGATTACTCTTTGGCGGGGGGAGACCACTATTGACAAAAACATGATTGTACTCACATTTGAATCGTGTCGCCCTCCAGCCACGAGGGAAAACCAGACAAAAACGAAGGAACTGACAAACAGATTATCTTGCACTCCCGTCATGTCGGAGATAGCACAAAAACAACAGCTTATCTCTCAATAATTCACGGACAGACAACAGAAAAAAATTAAGCATAACAACATCCTCCCAATTGCCCCAGCTACACCCTGACACAAGAAGAAGGGACCCTATTTGGTGGCACCAGGTGGCAGAAATCCTGCCAGTCTCCAGAGCCTTGTCAAGAGAGGGGGGAAAGACAGCATATAAGCTCATATGTAGTAAGAGTTTTACGGCGCTCGCAACTGCACAAGGCATAAGGTCATATGGAATCCCGGATTGTGAGAAAACTGGCTCAGGGTGTTGAAGTTGATAAGTAATAAGATTAAAGATCAACTCAGAGACAACATTACTTAGGGATGCCACATGATTTTTTTTTAAAACTGAAAATGAGCGGAGCATCATATCTCACCTAAACCGAACCTTGTGTCAAGCTTTTTAATGAGCAAAAAAAAACCATTCTCCCTTACCTCTCCCCTTTCCTCTGCAAGTGGATAAAAACGGAAAAACCGGACATTTGGCATCCCTAGTTACTGAAGTAAACAGGGACGCCTTGGTGATTGACTGAGTAGGTGTTTTACGCCTTGGTGACAAAGAAAGACATCCGTAACATACAGAAACTACAATCTTGACCGCACTCATAACAAACATTCCGAGGATGCAGTGAGTTTAGACATGTGGGTTAACCAGATGATGTCAGACCCGGCTAATCCAATATTATAGGCCTACTACAAACCCCAAAATTGTGGTGTTCAAGGCACGTTGATAAATGTTGGAAGGTGCAGCTCAAAGCACACATACCCCTTTCTGATGTCAATCATCAGACTGCCAACAGCAGTTTGAAAATTCTCCAATCAGACATTGATGAATACATTTTAGCACATCGACTATTTTCAGAAAAACCTTGTCGATGGCAGATGGCAACAAAATTACCCTTTGGGCTGCTGCTGTTTTAGAATGGAGCAAATATAAACAACGAGCACAATGTTGTCAGAGACAACTACTTCCGCCGTAAACAGAACAGACGGCTTGATTGTCTTCTGACGGTACAGTGGAGTTTTTCCAAAGACTGCCTTGTTCTGGTCCCCCAGGGAAATGAAGAGTATTTTATATTTTGTCTTTTGCTTTTTTAAAAATGAGTAATACTGAAAACGAACACTTTATTTGAACATATTTCTTTTTAATCTTAACTGCAGTAAAGAGGTTTGTTTACAGATAAATGTTTCTTCCTCATTTGTTTTTAATTTTAACTGCAGCTATTTGTTTACAAACAAATAGTGTTTCTTCCTCCAGATTTGTTTTAAATGAAATGTGCTTGCTGCTCCATTGGAGCCCTCAGTGGATAACCGGATCATGACGTATCTTCTGAACACAGTCTATCTCCAGGCCACCAATCATACTACTGTAGCTCAAACAGTTTTGCAGACAGTCCAGGACTTCAAGATAAACTTTGAAAATGTCAGATTCATCAACACGGACAATGCTTAATAAGGCATTTACTACTGTCTTCCAAGCTGTATTTCCAAAGGCTGTGCACATTACGTGACTATGTCATGAATGAACTTGTTCGGGGATGCTTTTAAAAGGCCCTTCAAATGTGTCACAAAGTTTGTGAAGAACATGAATGCAATATTTTTTCATGCAAATGCCAGGAAGGCACGATTTCTGAAACACGTAGCCACCACTTTGCAGAAAAAAGATTTTTGTCCATTACAAGAACAACAATTGTCAACGAATTAATCGTGGTTCTGTCATTCTTTTCTTCTATTTTTTGGTAATAATTATTTAAGTGTGTGCTATAGAAATGATCTACATTATTATTATTAAATTCATGTTTATGTGAAAGTGTTTTTTGCTGATTTAACTTTGTGTTATAACTATACCATACAGGTTTTAAAAAAGAAAGTATCTGAAATTGATCTAAAATACAGATTACAGGTGTATCGAAAGTTTCAAGAGAAAAATGCAACAGGACTTGAACTGACTGGAGCATATTTCGTAATCTTGGAGGTTGTTTCGTCTTATGCAGTTTTGCGAGCGCCGTAAAACCTCTACTAAAACTAACTAAAATAAAAAAGAGTTTGTTTCGTAAATCTCACGTCAAGTTTTTGTTTTTAGACTAAACCTAATGGAACTTTATACACTTCTAGATCTTTGCATGAACCAAGTACCAGGTATCTACTAAATTTTTTAAATATACATTCATTTAAAAGTTATTACGAAAACCGGGGGTTCCGTTTCTTTTGCGTCACGCGGTATTATATGGTAAATAACTTATTGTTAACCTACTCGTGTGTTGTTACTAGTAAATGTTGTTAATAAAAATTGTATTTGTGAATCAAGATTTGTTAAAAGGCTATTCTGCTTTAATGCTACTTAAATTGTCTTGTTTTTAAACTGAAAATTTTAAGCCCATTTTATTGCGCCAGGGATGGGAAGGTTGCAATTTTTTGCAATTTTTCTATTTTAAAAATGCAATTTTCCAAGAAAAGTTCGATAGATATCGATGTTCCCAGCAGACTATCCTTCCCAGATGAGTCATGTAACACATGTCTTGTTCTCCTCTTCTAATTTCCACAGTATCAGTCTTCAAGCTGTTTTTCTGCAGTGAGATGGAGAATCAGATCTGCCTATTCTCTAATCAGTACGCCCGGCTGACAGGACCCAACAAACCGGTGACCCTGACATGTTCTGGGTATGGGTTTAACGCCCCTATCAACACTATTAGGTTATTTAAGGGGCAGGACCTCCTAGTTTAACGTCCGTCTCCGATAGGACCAAGCCAAGTGGAAAGTTCCTGTAGAGTGCCTTTCCCAAGGACAAAACGTCGGACCGAGCTGAGGCTTGAACCCCCGAACCCGCAATCTCACGATTACGAGTCCGGTAGCCTAACCACTAGGCTACCGACGCCAGTTCAAGTTTGTTGGACAGCTGAGATGGACTGATGTCAAGTCATGGGGGAAAACCAGACAAAAACGAAGGAACTGACAAACAGATTATCTTGCACGCCCGTCATGTCGGACACAGCACAAAAACAACAGCTTATTATAGTTCATTGTTCGACTACCAAACTTATCACTGTCTTGGTCTACAAAGACATGTTTTCATGGACTATGTGCAGGGGCATATATGATGACCAAGCTGAAATTCAAACAAATTCAGTCTTTTTTTTAAATTATGCAATCCAGACACCGAGCGAGATGATGATAAGCTAGGGAAAGATAGAGCTAGATTTGCGCACAATTTTTTAAAGAAGGAAATGCAAGTGAAGTATTGGTAACCTAACCAGTGTGTTAGCAAAGACGAGAGGATGGTTCAAAAGAAGGGGAGATACAGTTTCAGGCATTACAGAAAGGAAAAATCATCTAAATGGGAAATGATGAAGTTACGGGTGGTTGCAGATTCAATGACTGGGAACAGTACACATACAATTATGAAGTTTACACAGGGAAAGACGAGGGCACTCGCTCAATGTTTGGATCGGCCTATGACGTAGATGAATTTGTGTAAGTCATTTAGGTCAAGGTTATAACATCCTTTATGCATGGATAATTTTTATTCTTCCTTTCAGTTGTTTTCTTCTTTGTGGGAAAAAAGACAACGCTTGCAAAACGATTCAGGTAAATCGTAGAGGCTTTCCCGATGACTTGAAAGATGTTAAAACATTTAATAAACAAACGGAGAGGGAAGGGATGAGGTGGATAAGGACGGGCTGCATTGGTATAGGTCAGTGGAAAGATAATAAAATTGTAAGCATCATCACCAATACAATTTTCTGTAGGCATCAATCCAAAACCAATGGTACCTTTCCTGAGATACGCGTCAGTCAGCCTGAGGTCGTGAAAGAATGTCACGAATTTATGGGTGGAGTGGGTCATTCAGATCAAATGATAGGTAAATATAAAGTTCTCTGACAGAAAAACTACAAAGTACAGGAAGATCTTTTTTTTAACAACATTATTGATATTGCTAGAGTGAATGCCTTTGTTTTGTTTCAAGTTTCGATGCGCGCATGAAAACGAAATTCCATAATTAAAGAGGCCGACCAAGTATGGACAATCAGATTTTACTATAAAATTACTGAAAGAATTGGAGAGGCATTACAGGTAACATAGAAGTTCCATTAATTATACATAGAGAAAAGAGTTCCAGACTTTACAGAAATTCGCAGAAATTGTGTAGGATGCTATAGATTTAAAACTAAAAAAAGAAATTCAAAACACCATTTCCGTTTTCGAAGGTCAGACAGTTTGTCGTGAAATGTTTCTGTTTGTTCACTGCACGTCTGTGTAAAACGTTTAAAAAATCTGGTTTTACATTTAAAAAAGCATGGTGTTGTGGAGCGCATTCATAAAGGCTCTAAACAGGTGAGAAGACACGCTCTTAAAGAAGTAACGGTTGTTGTGGGATTTATTTCTAATTTTGCAGAGGCCAAGGCAAATCGTTCTGCCAGGGAGACAGCCTTATGGAAGAATCATGGAGTTTTGGGAGGGGGGCAAATAGTGCTGTGTCATTGTTGCATTGGTTTTTTTGGGAACATTTTGGTCTTGATGAGACTGAGGTCCTCTTCCATGCAGGTAATTGTTGTGGCCAGAGCAAGAGTAACACCACGCGGCAATATATATTCTATTGTGGCGGGTGTTGACAGGGAGGCACACTGCCCTTTCTCTTGGCTGGCCATACAAAATGTGCACGTGACTGAGCCTTTGGTCTCATCAAAAGATCATTCAGGGAGATCAGACACTTAGAAGGTTGTGTAGTACTTCCTGACACTGGAGAGGAGAGAGTTAACTTTCAAAACCAACTGACGAAGAAAGATGACAGGTTGTCTGAGTTACGGCTCGAACCCCTTAGCCCTAGGACTGTCCCTATCTGTTGACATTTAGACACCATACTTGACTCGCACAACATCCCACCGCAAGCATATCACAGCCGCTCTTATCCATGCTTCTGTAGCAAAGCTAGAGAGAAATGGTATGAAAATGGTATGACTTTAACGCCCCTATCAACACCATTACGTTATTTAAGAGGCAGGACCTCCGAGTTTAACGTCCGTCTCCGATAGGACCGAGCCAAGTGGGACATTCGTGTAAAGTGCCTTTCCCAAGGACACATCGTCGGACCGAGCTGAGGCTCGAACCCTCTGACCCGCAATCTCATGATTACGAGTCCGGTAGCCTAACCACTAGGCTTCCGACGCCACTTAGCTAGAGAGAACAGGAGCTGGGATACACAATATCGAACAGCAGCTGAAAGTTGTGATGCAATCTAAGCACCTCATGTCAAATCCAGAACTACTATCCAACGTGCCTTCGACGGGGAAAAAAAGGTGATACTGCAATCAACTCTTTACTACTCCAAAACCGTGGACTTCCCACAAAAACATTAAAGTGAGTTTTGATATTTGACAATTTCTGGAACGCTGTACCATCTCTCTGGCGGGTCATGGCTGGCCATCACCGCACCATTCGAATGAGTTTCATCCGTGAGAAGGTACTGAAAAGAAGCACAGGATTTGAAATGCATAAAGATGGAACGACAAGGAAGAAGGTAAAAATTCTGGACACGTCAATCAGTACGGAAGAAGGAGAAGCATACTCACATACTGTTTGGGTTGGACGTCAGTCGTGTCAGAGACTGGACAAGCAATTGCCGAAGAGACGACAGAAAAGAGTGCCCATTTTGGCAAGTCTCAGATCACCATGCATCCCATCGTCTGCTTCTACCGAAGTGGTGAAGGACTAGTGAGGCACAGCATGGTGTTCAAGTCAGACGATATATGTCATGATTATCATGCTGTGCACCATTTCACTGTGATGTCCTTGGAGGCTTTGGCCAAGACAGCACTCAATGTACAAAAAATGTACATATTCAGTGATGGCTGTGCTGGCCAGTACAAAGGAAAGGGCACCTTTGCTGACCTTAGCCTGTACACTGGTAACAAAATAATTTCATCAGTTGTGTGTTCTTATCCCTCTCTTTGTCTTTTCTATGTCGTTGGCTTTTTTTGTTTCAATGTATAAAATTATGCCCTTTTTGTTAATAAGTACCCACATCTCGCATACATGAATTATGACGTACTCTGTGCCCCTAATTCATCACAACATTGAGATATTTTAGGTACAGTTCTACTGTTTTCCCTTCTCAGGCCAAAAGATACAACGTTTTTCTTTGGGTCGGAGTATGGGAAAGATCTCAGGACGGTTTCCGACAGGAATTCTTCCTGGTTGGAAAAAATGAAATCCTAAGGTACCGTCCAGAGACTGATATGACCACCATCCCTGGGACCCGGAGGATCCACCAGGCGGAGAGGGTCTCCAACTACATTATAAAGACCAGGACGCTGGCATGCTTCTGCCCTGCCTGTCGGAGGGATGAAGGTGGGTGCCACAACCAGGAGTATGTCGGCACCCACATCATCCACAAGATCCGACCAAGGTGAGGGATCATTTTTTCCTATAAAACTGATGATAATAATAATTTCTACCTCTACGGATGTTTGCATGAACTCATTGATACACATGTGTGCGTGTGTAGTGTATGTGTGATGTAAAGCAACTTTTTTTATTTTTATTTTATGAAACAGCCACCCCAGTGTCCTTGACGAGGCATTTTTGGAGGACCCAGAGCCTTCTACCTACCAGCATGAGGAAACCGAGTCCACCACCTTAGATCCAACTGAGCCAAGGATTGGAGACTTCGTTTCTATACGTACACAGTTGGAAGGAAGGAACTCACGTACAATGCCGTTGTAAATTTTTCTTTTCTTTGCCTATCATCTTTCATTTGTTTTTTCCCCCTGTATGTTTCTCTACCGTGTTTCATTTGGTTTTTTGTCCAAACATTCATTTCTCAACCATGTTTTATTTATTTTTTCAGCTGGACATAACTCTGCCATATTGCATTTGTTTTTGTTTAGTTCACCATTTCGCCACCATGTTTCAACTGTACCTTTTCCAGTTGAAAAGTTCTTTTCTATGTTTCACTGGGGGTTTTTTTGTTTCCTTTCAGATTGACATTTGTTTACCATGTTTCATTTTTGTTTTTGTTTTTTCAGTTCAACACTTTTTTACCAAGTTTTGTTTGGGGTTTTTTTTTCAGTTCAATATTTCTATATGTTTCCCTTTTTTTTCTGAAGGCGGATATTTCTCTATTAGGTTCATTTTATGTAATCCACTAAACAGTAATAATAATAAATGTTTTACCCTTGGAAATTGGTGTTAAAATCCATGCTACACCTATTTTATCATATGGAGACAGCTGGTGATTTTTTAATTTATTCTCGATAAAAGAATAGATTTCTAAAGTCCCAATTTTGATTAAAATCTTTTTTATATGGGTAGATCTCTATAATATAATTCTTTCCATTTCTTTTTTGCAGGTCATTCCACCACAAGAAGCTCTAGGATATGGAGAGCTCCTTGTTTCCTTCATGAGGAAATAAGGGGCTTCTCTCTTTCATTTTCCCTCATGTCCCAGAGATATGTGTTGTGTCGTACACCTCCAGGAGGTAATGGTCCTCTGCCCTCCAACTACAGACAATCGGGGGAGACATTTTTTAGATTAATTCTTTTTTTGGAATGTTTTTTGTTGTTTTATTTGGTGGGGAGGGGGGTAATTGAATACTGCAATACAAAATTTTTTCAACTGTGGCTGTGTGTTCATGGATTGTGGTGTTTTTTCTGAAACATTGGATTATATTGGAAATACTGAGGAGAGGTCGCTTTTTTGTTAATTTTTTTTTCCTGAACCTTCGCTGACTCTTTAGTTCACATATTTGAATTCCCCTTTTAAAGAGCTTCAATTTGATATATGATACATCTGTCTAGACAAAGATTGAAAAAATCACAAAATTTTGGAAAAGTGGGAAATCTGTGGGACCTTACGGCGAAATCCGCCTATTCTCAAATTCTTGTGGAATTCCTGGGTCTCAGTGAATCTATGCAAATTCACCCCGTCTAATAGAAAATCTAAACGAGTTACTTGAAGAGCCTGGGTAACATTTCTGGACTATAATATAATTCCTTAACTCATTGACGACTCGCCGGCGAGGTCAACAAACGCAGAAGACGCGCCGGGTTCTGGGAAACTGTACCATTTTTTTTAAACCTAAAAACTAATAGAATTTCAAGGGGAATGACTCCTAGTGTCAGTTAAACCATTTATCTTTATTGCTGTTGTGTCCCTTTGACCATTGGTCACCCGAATTGTCTGCTATAAGCGATCTTGTGAAACACGCTGACCTGACCTACTTTTTATGTAAACAAGAAACATGGCTAGAAGCGATCGAGATGATTCAGGAGGGATCAGATAACGACGATGCTCCTTACCAAGCACTTGAAGAGAGTGGTGATGACTTTGATGCTTCTTTTGAAGACCTCAGAAGCGACGAGGAAGGTTTGATAGTTAGAAGGGATAGTGGGACAAGTGAGGAAGAAGAGGAAATGGGCGTTGCCTCTGGATCAGCTGATCCTGCAAGCCAAGCTGACCCAAGACCTGGGCCTGGCCTAGCTCGGGAGCTACAACTTCTAGATCTAGACCTTTTCGACCTACGTTAGAGCCAGCTGCTAGCAGCAGTGATGAAGACACAGGTGCAGAACGTGGCAGTGGTGGTTGGGAGGAGGAGCAAGATGATGAGGGGATGTTCGACTGGGTGAAAAACTGTCACGGTTTCCCCTTGGAACCACCTTTTACTGGGGACAGTGGCTTCTAGACTACTATGGCTGCTGACGCAACTCCCTTCCATTTTTATAAACTGTTTGATACTGACCCTCTGGTCAAGACGATCAAGACACCGACGAATCAGTATTTCAGACAATCGTTGGCACAGGTCAGGCCTTCACAGGAGGACACTTTCTGGAGCACATCAACGCTGAGGGCCAGAGACTGAAGCGCCTTGCCTGTGTTGTGTGCTACGCAAAAATGATAACAGCTGGTGCGAGCAGAGCAGACCTAAAAAACAAGGCACCCTAGAGGCACTTCAGATGCAAATCGAGCCAAAAGCCTCTGTGTCCCACCGCTTGCTTTGAGGCATTTCATTCAATGGAGAACTATGCTTAGTTATCTTTTTTATTTGTTTGACTATATTATAATGTATTACATGTATATTATGACATGTAGTGTGTAAGCATGTGTGTGTTTGTGTGTGTGTGTACGTGTGAGTGTTTGTGTGCGTGCGCGTGAGCGTGCGTGTGTGTGTGTGTGTGCATTCCATGCACCTGCTTCTTCTTTTAGAAGGAAACTGTTCATTGTGTTCCATCTTTGCTCTTTTATCTTGAATTTTGTTGGTGACTTGACATTTCTCTTTCAGTAGCGGTATTCAGCGAGACTGTATATATGTCCAAAATTCATAAAAACCTCTATAAAAATGGCTGACATGCCCACAACTTTTGGACATTGTCATTATTCTTTTCTTACACTTTGTATTACTTGTTTGAAATCATTCTATTTGACTACGGTCAATTTTGACAACCATGTGCTTAGCTCATCTAAAAAGGTTTTTTCACGTTTACATACATTTTTTTTTCTCACGAAGAACATAATTTTTCAAAGATTTTGTGAAAATAAATGCATTTTATGTAAATATACATAAATGATCTTACTTTTCGTCAAATTTTATACTTGTACTGTTGTTAGGTTTATCCCACTGATTTTTTTTAAATAGGTAAAAATCATGCGTCTCGTGGGAAATTCTCGGTCAGGGAAATTCTCGGTGAAAAACTTGCGTCTTCAATGAGTTAATAGTCCCCACAAGGACTGTTACGGTGGTACTCTTAGCAACAAACTAAACAAAGATGTGGACAGTTCTAACCTACCCAAAGGGAAACAAATTTTTTTTTTCCCAACCTTTCTCAAATATTTTCTCCCAAATTAATGTACAGATGGCCACTCAAGAACCCTGTCTTCATGTACAGATGGCGACCCAAGAACCCTGTCTTCATGTACAGATGGCCACCCAAGAACCCCGTCTTCCTCACAAAAAACAAGACCACGTTTAGAGAAGAACATTGACCAAACCCCCCCCCCCCCCAAAAAAAAAGTCATTAAGTATGTGGAGAGAAAGTAAGACAGAAGCTGTAGTAAGAATTATATGATTATGGCACTTGCAACATGATAAGTTCTAGAAGTCCCAAAGATCAGGCATTACAAGAGAGTAATATATATATACCAAAAAGGAGACAAGATAAGGACACTAGAAGTTTGATGATAAGAAAAAAGGAACAAATCACACCAGAGCACCTGGCAACCGCCAACAAGACAGAAACAACAGCCAGGAAAGAAAAGAAGCAGGAAGTAATAAGAGAGGAGCCCTCCAACCACACGCCATCAACAAAACACTTACGGAGGAGGCTATTTATATACACGTGACGGCAGCTCACTACAGCAGATGGAAACATTCGGTCAGTCAACATTCAAACGACCATTTTGATGAGACAGAGAGACACCCCATCTGCATCTTTGTAGATAATTACACATGTCAACTGGGGGCACGAATTGTTATAAAAGCAACAAAACATGTGAGCTGTCTTTTTGTTGGTAAATTCCAGTTATGTCTGTAAATTGTGGGAACTACAACTGCTGAAAACATAAGGTTGGTCCGCTTTCAAACAACCATTTTGATCAGATAACGGGATCTGTTTGCATCTTTGTGATAATCACACACAACAACTGAGGACATGAATTGTAATAACAGCAGAAAAAACGAGACCTGTCTAGAGGTCCTACATTCCAGTACTGTCCGTAAAAGCGGCACAAAATATCTGGTCAAAATTGTCACTGCCCTACATTCCAGTACTGTCTGTAAAAGCGGCACAAAATATCTGGTCAAAATTGTCACTGCCCTACCTGCCACTGGCCACCCAGAATCACTTTGCCGGTTTCTTCCCTTGTGAAGACTTTGAACCTTTCCCTGACGACTCTTTTCCCTCTTTGGTGTTTCTTTTCCGAGACGCTTCCGCCTTGGCTTTCTTCTTCAAAGCTGTGATGTCGTAATCGTGGTCACTATTTCCTCGCTTCTTCTTCCCGTCTCCGCCACCCGTCCTTCCACTTCCTCCTGACTTTGGTCGTCCCGTGCTGCCGCTGGACCTCTCCCACAGACCACCGTACGTCCTGGCCAGCTCATCCCGCTCTTTCTCCGAGGCGAAATCCTCCTCAAGCAAAGACTGATGGGACCACAAATGCACTTGGAACCCTGAGAAAACAAGTCAACTGTTTTTTTAAGTTTTAGTAGAGGTTTTACGGCACTTGCAACTGCATAAGGTCATATGAGCGCCAAGGGGTGGATGTCAACAGAGAAGTCCTTAAAGGGAATCAGACTTACTCTGCTCACCTCTCTAGCTTTAACAGCACAAAGTCTGCTTCGACTATCAAGGCACCCCGGAAATAGTGGGTCATAAGATGTATGTATAGTATAGTATAAGGTTTTACGGCGCTCGCAACTGCTAAGGTCATAAGAGTGTGAGAAACATACAAAAGAAGTAGTGGACAAATGACAATAGTAAGGATTAGGAAAGAAAAAGCAGCAGTTCCCTGTTATAGATCAGGCACACATGAGCATGACATTGATGAATCAGCCCATTTACAATTCTACTGTGCATGAACGAGAAATGTCCTTCCTTTGGGAATGGCCTAAAGACACTTTAGTCAGTGGCACTGCCCCGGGGGGGACGAGAAATGTCCCCCCTTTGGGAATGGCCTAAAGACACTTCAGTCAGTGGCACCGCCCCGGGGGGGGTAGGGTTTTACTGTAATTCAAAGATGGTAATTAACTCCTTCTAAAAATGTCCTGACAGAACTGTTTGTTTCAGTTCGAGGTATTACAGCACTTGCAAGACAAATCGCCAGCCTGACAACTGAAAAGGCAAAACAGCAAAAAGACCCCCCCTCCGGAATTACAGAAGAATAGAAAAGAAAGAAAGCCTAGAACAAATCCCTAAACAACTTACCCATTGAAGTCAAAAGCTTGTCTCCAGTGTTATTGAACTTGCACAGCTGTAGAAAGAAGAAAGGGCAAAGAAACTTATGAAGACCTACAATCCTACAATTTGACGAGATTTCTTTTGTTTGGAAGCCTTTTACGTTAAAAGTTAAAAAATTGATTCGTTTTAGTTTTAGTAGAGGTTTTACGGCGCTCGCAAATGCAGAAGGTCATATGAGCGCCAGAAGATTAGAGGTGTTACAAGAGAGTAACAAACATAAAAAAGAAGAAGGGGAGATAAGGACAATAGATGTTTGATAGGAAAGAAGAAGCAAACCACACCAGAGCACCCGCCAACCACCCACAAAAATTGATTATTGCATCATGCTTAATTCATTGAAACAATCTGCGCAAATCCTCAGCACAGCAAAATGCATCCAGAAAAGCCCAGCCTTTCGTATTTTCAAAATCAGAGTGTTAATGAGAAAAAAAATTTCAGTTATGTTTTATCCATGTCTTAGCAGTGGCATGACATCACTGTGCAACTTCAGTATACGTTTTATCAAGCATTTTGCAGTATTTGCAACATACATAGATTATATAAGTGTCAAAGATTAGGAGTGTTAAAAAAAATAGCAACAAACACAAAAAAAGGAGAGATAAGAACGATAGATGATAGACATGAAAGAAAGAGTAAACCACACCAGACAAAGTGAGAGGGGTAAGAAAATGACAATCTTCTTGCGCCCCCCCCCCCTTCCCAAATAGCCCCTAAAACACTGAAATCAACAACACCATGCACAAGCTCACAGAGACAGTTTAGGTTTTAGTTAGAGTTTTACGGCACTTGCAACACAATAAGGTCGTAATATAAGTGCCACAGATTAGAGATGTTAAATGAGAGTAATATACAGAAAAAAGAAAGAGGAGAGATAAGGACGATAGATGTTTGATAGGAAAGAAGGAGCAAACTACACCAGAGCACCCGCCAACCACCCGCATACATAAAAAAGGAGAGATAAGGACAATAGATGTTTGATAGGAAAGAAGGAGCAAACCTCACCAGAGCACCCGCCAACCACCCGCATACATAAAAAAGGAGAGATAAGGACGATAGATGTTTGATAGGACAGAAGGAGCAAACTACACCAGAGCACCCGCCAACCACCCGCATACATAAAAAAGGAGAGATAAGGACGATAGACGTTTGATAGGACAGAAGGAGCAAACCACACCAGAGCACCCGCCAACCACCCGCATACATAAAAAAGGGGAGATAAGGACGATAGACGTTTGACAGGACAGAAGGAGCATACCACACCAGAGCACTCACAGAGACAATCTTGTCGTGGCGCACGTCCTTCATCTCACACCTGTGCCTGCCCGTGGCTGCGTCATAAATGTCCACCATTCGGTACGGCCCCAGCTCCGGGAAGCAGGTCATGTCCGGGAAACGACCGCAGACGATGAGGTCCTTCACCGGATGCCAGTACGCCTGCACAGACCAGTCACACCTCAGTCAGATGACAGTCACACCTCAGTCAGATGACAGTCAGATGACAGTCAGATG